>NW_019957689.1:21009-29260 GCF_002910315.2 Salvelinus sp. IW2-2015 | reverse complement strand
TGTATCACAGCATATAAACAAATCTGGGAAGATGTTTAAAGTTTACATTCACCTTTATAGTTCATTTAGCAGACGATTTATCCAGACGATTTACAATTAGTTGCATCATTCTTAAGATTAGCTAGGGGGACAACGCACGTATCTCAGTCATATTAAGTACATGTCTACTTCATTAATAGCTAAATATCTACTCAAGGGGAGTAAAAGCTATTAGGATGATAGCCTGCATGTTTGTCTTTTCAAAGTTGGGAGCATAATTACAATATCTGTGTTCATTTGTGAATAGTTGTGTTGTTTGCTTCTTATAACTTTAGGACATAGTGCCTTGACATCTTTGCGTGATATACCAATATAGGCCTAAGGCCGAGACAAATAGACACACACAGATGGCAGAATATTCAACACACCTTGTTTTCATCACAAAACCGGAGCGCCACAATATGTCGGTGTAGTCACAAGCATATTACCTAAACAAACAGTTGCATGACCTACCATGTCAATCAAGTTAATATTTCGGAATTTTCAAACTACTGAACAACTATGATTTAGGACACCGGAGAGTTACTGCAGGTCCCAAAGAAACAGAGCTGCCTTTCGCACATATTCAGGCACATTGTCAACACTAGACATTTCAACTCATTCACAATCGCTTTCGCTAATCTATATACAGTTACAACTAAAGATTCTCAGAAACAATTTTGTCAAATCAACGTAAGCTAAATATTCATGGGTCTGTCCTAGGTACTGATTCTGTGACCTGGTGTGTGTGTGTGTGTGTGTGTGTAGAAAATAGGACAAAAACATGTTGCACATCACCTACTTGAGAGAACGCCAATTCTCCTCCTCTCATGTTTGACGAAACGGCTTATGACTGTCATACAGATACACGCTTTTAGTTTTTTGTTGTCCTAGGCTACTGGCTAAAATGCTTGCTCGCTAGCCTAACTTCCTTTCTGGGCAACGATTAGCCAGTTAGTTAACATTGCCTATACATCTCCTGAGTTGGTGCAGCTGTCATCTCCTGAATGGCGCAGCGTCTAAAGGCGCATGCATCTCAGTGTAAGAGGTTGTCACTACAGTCCCTGGTTCGATTCCAGGCTGTATCACATCCGGCCGTGATTTGGAGCCCATAGGGCGGTGCACAAAATGCCCAGTGTCACGGTTTGGCCGGTAGGCCAGTCATTGTAAATAACAATTTGTTCTATTAACTGACTTGCCTAGTTAAATGAAGGTTAAAAAAATGTCAAAAAGAAAAACATCTACTGTAGCTACATATTGAACTTCCATCCTCTGAGGCCAGGGGCACAATGTTGAATTAACGTTTGGATCCAAAATCCCTATCTCCATCCATGGCTAATTTGGATAGGCCACCGGAGACAACAAACACAACGAGATGCACATTCAACGTTTTTGTTTATTTTGTTGATGTGGTTGGTGTGAATCCAAATCCAAACTGGCTTCAATAACACACTTTTTTTTGGTGCACCAGGACCATTGACAGTTGAGTTCACTCAGTTAGCCAAAATATATAAATTATTGTATATGTTTTATTTCTTTTTCATTGGTAATTTTGGGGGAAGCCGGCTTCCCTTGGCATCCATGAATACACACCACTGCAATAGCTTGCTTCTCCTTCAACATAGTTTTAGAATGAATGCCATCTAGTTTGGCAGTTCATTGTCAATTCAGGGAATTATAAAGCCCTGTGCAATGATAGGTATTTACTGACCTCTTCACAGAAATCAGAGAGAATAACCGTATATACAATGACCTGGACAAAACAGTCATGTACAGCTCTCTCTACCCCCCCCCGCCCCACCTCTCTACCCCCCCCCCTCTCTCACCCTCTCTACCCCCCCCCCTCTCTCACCTCTCTCTACCCCCCCCTCTCTCACCCTCTCTCTACCCCCCCCCCTCTCTCTCCCTCTCTCTCTGAATTACTTGTAAGAACAATACAGTCCTGTAACACTATCTGAAAATCCTATCACACCCCACAATCCCAAAACCCCCTCCAGAGGTAGGTATGGAGCATGTCAGAGCTGTGCTCTGCATGTCTGATGATGTACCTGTATCCTCCCCCTCTCTCCCCCTCCGGCTCTACCAGGGCTCCCATGCTGCCTCACCCAGAGGTAAAAACAAAATTCCTTGGATCTGCCCCAAACTAACGCCACTGGCACCAGTAAACCGTTAACCCTGCTGGTTAGCCATGACTTCCTTTGTTCAACATCATTACATTACAACCTAATATAAATGACCTGTCAAACGCGTTCTACTGGCCATACTGTTAACCCTCCAAACACTGTTAGACAAGCATATTATTTGTTTACTGTTACCGGTATTGGGTAGCAGAACGACTATGTCCATAAAACAACTCTGTGAGAACAGGGAACAGGACAACTCAACATAAACCAAAAGTGGATATCGATTTTATTATCTTTGCCTGGTAATAAGACTGTTAAAACAAATATCTGAGATCTGCCTTATGCCACAGGGGTTCTGTAATGATAGACTAAATAAAGGGCCCACATCTAAGCCTATAATGAACTGGCAAAAAGGTCAATAGATAAGAACAAGAGGACAAGTACGGAAATGGTCCTTACAGGGTTCCCTTATGTTCCTTGGAGCAGCATTTTTACATAGTGAACTGTGTTTGATTTATGGTCCTTGTTGTTTGCTGAGTGAACAGACACATTTCTATGTAAAAGGGCATTGGAGGTGAGGTCAACCTATTGTTCGGTGCAAGTTGCCACCAGTCAGCTACGGTAAGCAAATCAGTGAGTCAGAAGCAGATGACTGACCACACACACACACGGAGAATAGAATCAAACCTAGTTTAAAACTGCCCAGCTGAGCGCCCTTTGGCCCAGGCACAGCCAGTTGTGGTGACTCACAGACTCATGTGAATTAAGAGGTGAGAGGTCTCACTCTGACCAGGTGACCAACTAACCACAGACCACAGTCCTCCAGCTCCCGTCACACCACTCCTGACTCCAAGATGAGCTGCGGGGTTATGAGAGTTCACTGCTAACCGCCAACCTCTCACACACTGCCCTGGTAGACGCATATACCACATCACCCATCCTCAATGAGAGGGAACAAATTAAATATATATTTTTAGGACAAGAGAAAGTGTCTTCTGTTACAGAACTCTGTAGAAGTCTGTCGGTCGGTCTGTCTACAGCTATTATTACCGTACCATCATTCTTCTTATTCTCTCCTCTCACTTCCCTCTCATTCTCTCTCCCTGTTCTATGACCCCAATGTTCATGCCTTGAAAGCCATTACAAAAGCTCTACTCACTACTGTTCATAACAGCTGTGCTGCAATCCCTGTCCTCGTGGTCCCAGCTTTAGTAGACATGTCTGTCTGTCCAGCTTTAGTAGGACATGTCTGTATGTCCCAGCTTTAGTAGGACATGTCTGTCTGTCCCAGCTTATAGGGACATGTCTGTCTGTCCCAGCTTTAGTATAGGACATGTCTGTCTGTCCCAGCTTTAGTAGGACATGTCTGTCTGTCCCAGCTTTAGTAGGACATGTCTGTCTGTCCCAGCTTTAGTAGGACATGTCTGTCTGTCCCAGCTTTAGTAGGACATGTCTGTCTGTCCCAGCAGGGAGAGCAGCAGTGGGTAGGGTATTGAGTTCAGTTCAGGCTGAGGCGTTTAAATAAAAAGAGTGAACCAAATTACAATCAAATCAAATTGTTTTTTGTCACATGCTTCATAAACAACAGGTGTAGTCTAACAGTGAAATGCGTATGGGCCTTTCCCAACAATGCAGAGAGAAAAAAAATAGAAAACATTATAGAAAAATAACAACACAAGGAATAAATACACAATGAGTAACAATGTGCAAGGGTAGCAGGTAATTAAGGTAGATATGTACATATAGGTAGGGATAAAGTTAGTCAACAGGACAGATAATAAACAGTAGCAGCAGCGTATGTGATGAGTCAAAAGAGTTCAATGCAGATAGTCTGGATAGCTATTTGGTTAACTATTTAACTATTTAGCAGAGAGAACAGTCTATGACTTGGGTAACTGGAGTCTTTGACAATTTCTAGGGCCTTCCTCTGACACCGCCTGGTATTGAGGTCCTGGATGGCAGGGAGATCGGCCCCAATGATATTGGGGCGTCCGCACTACCCTCTGTATCGCCTTGGGGTCAGATGCCAAGCAGTTGCCATATCAAGCGGTGATGCAGCCAGTCAAGATGCTCTCAATGGTGCAGCTGTAGAACTTTTTGAGGATCTGAGGGCCCATGCCAAATCTTTTCAGACTTGTGAGGGGGGAAAGGCTTTCTTTACAACTGTCTTGGTGTGTGTGGACCATGATAATTCCTTAGTGATGTGGACACCGAGGAACTAGAAGCTCTCGACCCGCTCCAATACGGCTCCGTCGATGTGGATGTGGGCGTGCTCGGCCCTCCATTTCCTGTAGCCCACGCTCAGCTACTTTGTCTTTCAGACATTGAGGAAGAGGTTGTTGTCCTGGCACCACACTGCCACTGACCTCCTCCCTATAGGCTGTCTTATTGTCGTCGTCGGTGATCAGGCCAACCACTGTTGTGGCGTCAGCAAACTTAATGATGGTGTTGGAGTCGTGCGTGGCAATGCAGTCATGGGTGAACAGGGAGAACAGGAGGGGACTAAGCCCGTACCCCTGAGGGGTCCCCGTGTTGAGGGTCAGCATGGCAGATGTGATGTTGCCTACACTCACCACCTGGCGGCGGCCCATCAGGAAGTCCAGGATCCAGATCAAGTTACAATAGAGATTGTGTCATCTGTGGATCTGTTGGGGCGGTATGAGAATTGGAGTGGGTCCAGGGTGTCTGGGATTACGGTGTTGATGTGAGCCATGACCAGCCTTTCAAAGCATTTCATGGCTTACAGAAGTGAGGGCTACTGGGCAATAGACAGTTAGACAGGTTACCTTGGCATTCTTGGGCACAGGGACTATGGTGGTCTGCTTGAAACATGTAGGTATTAGATAATGGGTCAGAGAGAGGTTAAAAATGTCAGTGAAGATACTTGCCAGCTGTTCAGTGAGTGCATACTCTGAGTACATGTCCTGGTAATTCGTCTGACCCTCATAAATGTTAACCTGTTAAAAAGGTCTTACTCACATTGGCTACGAGAGCGAGATCACACAGTCGTCCGGAACAGCTGGTGCTCTCATGCATGGTTCAGCGTTGCTTGCCTCAAAGCAGGCGTAGAAGGAATTTAGCTGGTCTGGTAAGCTCGAGTCACTGAGCAGCTCGTGGCTGGGTTTTCCTTTGTAATCCAACAACCTTAGGAACCTGTAGGAACAACTATAAAACCCCAATTCAATGCTGTTCCCACATTAAATGTGGGAGAAAAATAACTAATAACAGAGGCCGGTCAGATATCACAAAAGGATTGTGTGACAACAGATTGTGAGGTTGTTTGGATTCAATTACTTCAGTAATCCTCTGACTGTGTCCTGAACAGGACTGGACTTGTCATGCTGCTGAATGCCCACTTTTCCCATGTGACACACCCATACTGTGACATAGAGTAGAGGAAGCATGTGGAGTTCTATGCATCAAACTAAGAGACATTGTAAACACCTGATGGGTCATTTGATTTTATGTCACATATTTTTTATTCAGTCAAGTAATGTGTAAACTAAGATGGTAAAAATGTTTTTTTAAATGTGTCCTCAAATTGCTTGTAGTCAGAAGAGAGCACATGCACTGCAGTGGCTGTACATCTCAAGATATGCTAGCTGGCTAGATATATACACTACCGTTCAAAAGTTTGGGGTCACTTAGAAATGTCCACGTTTTTGATAGAAAAAAAAAGTCCATTAAAATAACATCAAATTGATCAGAAATACAGTGTAGACATTGTTAATGTTCCAAATGACTATTGTAGCTGGAAACGGCAGATTTTTTATGGAATATCTACATAGGCCTACAGAGGCCCATTATCAGCAACCATCACTCCTGTGTTCCAATGGCACGTTGTGTTAGCTAATCCAAGTTTATCATTTAAAAGGCTAATTGATCATTAGAAATCCCTTTTGCAATTATGTTAGCACAGCTGAAAACTGTTGTTCTGATTAAAGAATCAATACAACTGGCCTTCTTTAGACTAGTTGAGTGTCTGGAGCATCAGCATTTGTGGGTTCAAATAACTTTCTTCTGAAACTCATCAGTCTATTCTTGTTCTGAGAAATGAAGGCTATTCCATGCGAGACATTGCCAAGAAACTGAAGATCTCGTACTACGCTGTGGACTACTCCCTTCACAGAACAGCGCAAACTGACTCTAACCAGAATAGAAAGAGGAGTGGGAGGCCCCGGTGCACAACTGAGCAAGAGGACAAGCACATTGGAGTGTCTAGTTTGAGAAACAGACGCCTCACAAGTCCTCAACTGGCAGCTTCATAAAATACAGTGGCTTGCGAAGGTATTCACCCCCTTTTTCCTATTTTGTTGCCTTACAACCTGGAATTAAAATTGATTTTTAGGGGGTTTGTATCATTTAATTTACACAACATGCCTACTACTTTCAAGTTGCACATTTTTATTTATTGTGAAACAAACAAGAAATAAGACAAAATAAATGAAAACTTGAGTGTGCATAACCCCCCCCCCCCCTCCAAAGTCAATAATTTGTAGAGCCACCTTTTGCAGCAATTACATCTGCAAGTCTCTTGGGGTATGTCTCTATAAGCTTGGCACATCTAGCCACTGGGATTTTTGCCCATTCTTCAATGCAAAACTGCTCCAGCTCCTTCAAGTTGGATGGGTTCCACTGATGTACAGCAATCTTTAAGTCATACCACAGATTCTCAATTGGTTTGAGGTCTGGGCTTTGACTAGGCCATTCCAAGACATTTAAATGTTTCCCCTTAAACCACTCTAGTGTTGCTTTAGCAGTATGCTTAGGGTCATTGTCCTGCTGGTAGGTGAACTTCCGTCCTAGTCTCAAATCTCTGGAAGACTGAAACAGGTTTCCCTCAAGAATTTCCCTGTATTTAGAGCCATCCATCATTCCTTCAATTCTGACCAGTTTCCCAGTCCCTGCTGATGAAAAACATCTTCACAGCATGATGCTGCCACCACCATGCTTCGCTGTGGGGATGATGTTCTCGGGGTGATGAGAGGTGTTGGGTTTGCGCCCGACATAGCATTTTCTTTGATGGCCAAAAGCTCAATTTTTTCTCATCTGACCAGAATACCTTCTTCCATATGTTTGGGGAGTCTCTCACATGCCTTTTGGCGAACACCAAACATGTTTGCTTATTTTTTTTGGGCCACTCTTCCGTAAATCCCAGCTCTGTGGAGTGTGGAGCTCTCTTAAAGTGGTCCTATGGACAGATACTCCAATCTCCGCTGTGGAGCTTTGCAACTCCTTCAGGGTTATCTTTGGTCTCTTTGTTGCCTCTCTGATTAATGCCCTCCTTGCCTGGTCCGTGAGTTTTGGTGGGCGGCCCTCTCTTGGCAGGTTTGTTGTGGTGCCATATTCTTTCCATTTTTTAAATAATGGATTTAATGGTGCTCCGTGGGATGTTCAAATTTTCTGATATTTTTTTAAAACCCAACTCTGTTCTGTACTTCTCCATAACTTTGTCCCTGACCTGTTTGGACAGCTCCTTGCTTGGTGGTGCCCCTTGCTTAGTGGTGTTGCAGACTCTGAGGCCTTTCAGAACAGGTGCATATATACTGAGATCATGTGACAGATCATGTGACACTTAGATTGCACACAGGTGGACTTTAATTAACTAATTATGTGACTTCTGAATGTAATTGGTTGAGCCAGATCTTATTTAGGGGCTTCATAGCAGAGGGGGTGAAAACATATGCACACACCACTTTTCCATTAATTTTTTTTTTTTTTATATTTCACTTCACCAATTTTGACTATTTTGTGTATGTCCATTATATTAAATCCAAATAAAAATCAATTTAAATTACAAGTTGTAATGCAACAAAATAGGAAAAGCGCCAAGGGGGGTGAATACTTTTGCAAGGCACTGTAGTACCTGCAAAACACCAGTCTCAATGTCAACAGTGAAGATGCGACTCTGGGATGCTGGCCTTCTAGACAGAGTTGCAAAGAAAAAGCCATATCTCAGACTGGCCAATAGGAAGAAAAGATTAAGATGGGCAAAAGAACACAGGCACTGGACAAATCTGCTTAGAAGGCAAGCATTCCGGAGTCGCCTCTTCACTGTTGACGTTGAGACTGGTGTTTTGCGGGTACTATTTAATGAAGCTGCCAGTTGA
>NW_019957689.1:0-20989 GCF_002910315.2 Salvelinus sp. IW2-2015 | reverse complement strand
CATCTCGGGCCATTTCCCTCTCCTCGCTGAGGGTCCCGACCACGGGGGGGGGAGGGATACCATCATCCACATCTGACACTGTTCCCTCACCATCACGCTCACCCCCCCCTCCCCTGCTGCTTACCCAGATGCCTCTGTGTTGCCCACTAACAGGTGACATTTTGTAATGGACTGACACACCAGAGGAGGCTGGTGGGAGAAGCTACTGGAGCTCTGGCTCATTGTAATGGTTTGAATAGAATCAATGGATAAATCATTGTAAATAAGTATTTGTTCTTAATGTTCTTAACTGACTTGCCTAGTTAAATAAAAAATAAAAAAAAAGTGGAATGCAGTCAAACTTTTTGTTTCCATGTGTTTGATATGTTTGGTACCATTCCATTGATTCCATTCCAGCCATTACAATGAGCCCATCCTCCTTTAAGCACCTCCCATCAGCCTCCTTTGCCACACATAAAGGTGCTATAAGGACAGTGTGGATTGTTCAAAGATAGAGAACGCAAGCTGTATCATTAGTACTGCATAGTCTCTGGTAGTGGAACCATCTCCCGGGTGGCTCAGTGGTCTAGGGCACTGCATCGCAGTGCTAGCTGCGCCACCAGAGTCTCTGGGTTCGCGCCCAGGCTGGGCTGGGTTCGCGCCCAGGCTCTGTCGCAGCCGACCGCAACTGGGAGATCCGTGGGGCGACGCACAATTGGCATAGCGTCGTCCGGGTTAGGGAGGGTTTGGCCGGTAGGGATATCCTTGTCTCAGTATGTAAAAATGTAATAAAATGTATGCACTCTACTGTAAGTCGCTCTGGATAAGAGCGTCTGCTAAATGACTAAAATGTAATGTAAAATGTTAGAGCCAGTTTGCGCTGTTCCTTTAAGGGAGTAGTACACAGCGTTGTACGAGATCTTCAGTTTCTTGGCAATTTCTCGCATGGAATAGCCTTCATTTCTCAGAACAAGAATAGACTGACGAGTTTCAGAAGAAAGTCTTTGTTTCTGGCCATTTTCAGCCTGTAATAGAACCCACAAATGCTGATGCTCCGGATACTCAGCTAGTCTAAAGAAGGCCAGTTGTATTGCTTCTTTAATCAGAACAACAGTTTTCAGCTGTGCTAACATAATTGCAAAAGGGTTTTCTAATGATCAATTAGCCTTTTAAAATGATCAACTTGGATTAGCTAACACAACGTGCCATTGGAACACAGGAGTGATGGTTGCTGATAATGGGCCTCTGTAGGCCGATGTAGATATTCCATAAAAAATCTGCCGTTTCCAGCTACAATAGTCATTTGGAACATTAACAATGTCTACACTGTATTTCTGATCAATTTGATGTTATTTTAATGGACAAAAAAAGTTATTTTCTATCAAAAACATGGACATTTCTAAGTGACCCCAAACTTTTGAACGGTAGTGTACATATCCATTCCGACCAATCAGTGAAGAGATAGAAGTTGACTCCTGGAGTTTATCTCATACTATCAGGCTCTGAACAAACCAATCAATTCCAGTTTGTGTTTCTTGGGAGAAGACTTCTTGTGATTACCACACAGAGAGGAATGTCTAGTATTGACACCAGAGGTAGCGTACCTGCTGGACCATTCTCGGTAAAGGCCACCGGTACTGCTGGAATCAGTAGTGGTGCTGATAACAAGGCCTATATATGGCCAGCATTGCACATATATAGACTTTCATTACCTGAGTATAACAATGACTCAACAGAAGATTCCTCATTATGAAAGCTCTGTTGTTGTATCACTGGGGCTTTCCAGAACCCATTACAAGACCCAAGATGTTAACTTTCACCATACAACACCATCTTTAACCAAGCCTTAACTATGCTTATATCTTACTATGCCAGACCAAATTCCTAGGCAGAACATATTCTGAACAAATCTGATGTGATAAACAAGCAATACCGCAAGGACATTGTTGTTGATCAGGATGTGGCCTTGATGTACTTCAATTGTATTCATCAGTTGTGTAAAGTACTTAAGTAAAAATACTTTAAAGTACTACTTAAGTTGATTTTGGGGGTATCTGTACTTTACTTTACTATTTACATTTTTGACAACTTTTACTTTTACTTCACACATTCCTAAAGAAAATAATGTACTTTTTACGCCATACATTTTCCCTGACACCCAAAGTATTACATTTTGAATGCTTAGCAGGACAGGAACATGGTCCAATTCAAGCACTTATCAAGAGAACATCCCTGGTCATCCCTACAGCCTCTGATATGGCGGACTCACTAAAAACACATGCTTCGTTTGTAAATGATGTTGGTGTGTGCCCCTGGCTATATGTAAATGAATAAAAACAAGAAAATGGTTCCGTTCTGGTTTGCTTAATATAAGGAATTTGAAATTATTACTGTCTAAGTACTGTATATTTTAGCAATTACATTTACTTTTGACACTTAAGTATATTTAAAACCAAATACTTTTAGACTTTTACTCAAGTAGCATTTTACTGGGTGACTCACTTATACTCGAGTGTCAAGTCTACTCCCGCTCCCCCTCTTTGGCGCTCGACATTGCCGGTCTACTAACCACGGGTCCTAGCAACCCTTCATTACGCACACCTGGCAACCCTCATTACGCACACCTATGCCCCATCATGAGGCACAGCTGGACTCCATCACTACCCTGATTACTTCCCCTTTATGAAGTACTCATTTGTTATCCCACACCAGGCAATATTGTTTATGTTTCCATGTTAGATGCTTCTCTTGTATCGTTCCATGTTCTTCGTCATTAAACTCACTAACTGCACTTGCTTCCTGACTACCTGCGTCTATGTTACAGAATATTGCCTCGGCGAACAGGGAGACCTACTTCGTAAACACCACGGTCAGCTGGCACAACTGGGGACGGCGATGGATGAGGTCCTCCGCGTTCTTCAACGTCTAGATCTTCCCCAAGGGGCGACACCCCCAACGAGCGAAGGATCCTCTACCATGAATCGACCCAGTGAGCCAGCACCCCAGCCCATTCAACAGTCTGCCTAGGTCAGCGATGCCCGTTGGTCCCTTTCAGACAAATATGACAGGACTCCATCCAAATGTCTTGTCATGTCTTCCTCCTCCAGTGCTCTCTCATCAAACGGGAGCCCCCACCACCAAGAGGTCCAAAGTTGCCACGGTTATTTCCCTGTTGACCGGCGGGCGTGGGAGAGAGGAGAGAAGGAGCTGTGTTCCTATGGGAGGTTCATGGCACTGTTCAGAGGAGTTCGATCCTCCACCGGAGGACAGTGAGGTGGGTGAGTGCCTACTCCAACTATGGCAGGAGAACCAGACTGCTGCGGAGTACGCCCTCATCTTTTGTACGGTGGCAGCATCCAGCGGATGGAATGAGCCGACACTCCACACCTTATTCAGAAGAGGATTACGTGAGGAGGTCCAGACAGAGCTGGCATGCCGAGACAACACCCTCTCATTGGAAGCACTCATCACGATGGCCATCCATCTGGATAACCTCCTTTGGGAGCATCGGCACTCCCATCGCCTATCTTTCTTCTTCGTTGACTGATCTGAGTCAGAGTCTGAATCCAAAGAGGTAGGGGCCACATGCATCCCTGCGTCTGAGCGACGCCGTCGGAGACAGCTGAGGCTCTGTCCCTATTGTGGCCAGGAGGGACACCAGCTTACACAGTGTCCGCTAGGTTCTATCCCGAGAGTCACTAGATCAAAGAGACAGTCCAGTGATCATCCGTCTCCTGGGGTAGGTGTGAGTATTCCATCTTCACTCTCCACCAAACCCTTTTTAGTACTAATTTCACTAGCTGGCTGTCCCTAATGTTTTGTTTCCACAGCTCTATGTGTACTCCGGTGCCGCTGGGAATTTTATTGACCAGGCCCTTGCTTCCTCTCTGAACATAACGTCATACCCTCTCTCCTCTCAGTTTCCAGTTCAAGCGCTGGATAACCTACAACTTGGATCTGGCACAGTCGCACACATCACAGCACCACTCACCATCACTGTGGGACCCCTGCACCAGGAAAGCCTCCCCTTCCTCATCATCCAGGCACCCGTATACAGTCGTCCTCGGCCTCCCTGGCCGAGGATGGATGTTACGGCCTGGGCACCTGGATGCCGGAAGACCTGCTTTCCCTTACCCTGTGGTTCCACGTCGGTTGAGAGTCCTGTGGTTGCCCTCCAGGCCGACATCCCGGAGGTTTACCAGGATCTCCGGGAGGTTTTCTCCATGACTCGCGCTACCTGTCTCCCTCCTCATTGCCCCTGGGACTGAGCAACCGACCTGCTAACAGACTCTGCGACTCCATCCAGGAAGCTCTCCAACAGGGTTTCATTCCCCATCCACCTCCCCTGCATCAGCTGGTTTCTTCTTCGTGGCCAAGAAGCAGGGGGGTTTCGTCCATGTATTGACGACAGAGGTCTCAATGCCATCAACACCAAGCACGCTACCACATCCCGTTGGTGACGGCCGCCATTGAACGGCTCCGTGGGGCCCACTTATTTTTACCAAGCTGGACCTGCGGAGTGCCTACAATTTGATCTACATCTGGGAGGGGGATGAATGGAAGACGGCCTTCAGCACAGTGTCTGGGCACTACGAGTACTTGGTGATGCCTTATGGTTTAGCCAATGCTCCGTCGGTGTTCCAGGCATTCGTGAACGAGGTGTTTCGGAACATGCTCGGGCGCCAGGTGGTTGTGTATTTCGATGACATCCTGAACTACTCGGCCACCTTGGAGGAGTATACCGCCTACGTCAGGGTAGTCCTGGGACGCCTCCTGGAAAACCATCTGTGCGTCAAAGCGGAGAAGTGCCAGTTCCATCGGGTCTCCTTTTTGGGATATAGCAACAGCCCACAGGGAGTGGTTCTGGAGGAAAGAAAAGTAGATGCGGTCAGGTCATGGCCAGTCCCAACCACCATAAAGGGACTACAACAGTTTTTGGGGTTTACAAACTTTTACCACCACTTCATCAGGAACTTCAGTGCCATCGCCTCTCCTCTCACTTCTCTCCTCAAGGATGGGCACCGTAAGTTGGTGTGGAATCCTACAGCTGATGAGGCCTTCCGCCTGTTGAAGGGGCATTTCACCTCTACCCCGTTGCTGAAACACCCAAACCATATGCTGCCGTTTGTGGTAGAGGTGGACACGTCAGAAGTGGGCGTGGGGGCTGTCCTGTCACAACAAGGTAATCCACAAAAACTGTATCCATGAGCATACTATTCTAAAAAACGTTCTCCTGCATAGAGGAACTATGACGTCGGTGATCGGGAGCTCCTGACGGTGAAGTTGGCAGTGGAGACATTGGCTGGAGGGCGCCACGAACCCAAGTTAGTTGGGCCCTTTTCTTTACTAGATTCAACTTCACCTTGTCATACCGCCCAGGTTCAAAGAACATCAATGCCGATGCCCTGTCCCGTCTCCACGATTCGGAAGAGGTCCCTGTCCTGAGGGGTCACATCATACCGCCCTCCGGAATCGTTGCCCCCGTTCTCTGAAACATAGACATGGACATCCGCCAGGCTCTGGAGGGAACCCGCACCGGCTACCTGTCCTCCGGAGCGCATTCCTTGCCGCTGGACACCCACCAACACCACTCAATCTATCTCTGTTAAGTACTGGTGGCCCACCTTGGTGCAGGACATTGCCCGCAATGTCAACTCCGTATGTGCCCAAACCAAGTCTCCCCGGAACACTCCGCCAGAGAAACTCCACCCCTCCCTGTGCTTCAGTGGCCTTGGACACATCTGTCAATAGATTTTTGTCATTGATCTTCCCCTGTCTGATGGTTTCACCACTTTTATGGTTGTTGTGGACAGATTCTCCAAATCATGCCGTTTTATCACTCACTCTGGTCTCCCTACCACTCTCCGGGTAGCTGGGGCACTGTTCCAGCAGGTCTTCCGGCACTATGGCCTTCTGGAGGATATTGTCTCTGATTTGTGGCCCCCAATTTACATCACGTGTATGGAAGGCTTTCATGGAGAAGATGGGGGTCACGGTCAGCCTCACTTCGGGCCTCAATCTAACGGGTAGGTGGAAAGGATGAACCAGGAGCTTGGGAGGTTCCTGAGGAGTCACTGGCAGGGGGAGTGGGCCCGACTCCTTCCTTGGGCTGAATAGACTCAGAATTCATTGCAACAATCCTCTACCGGGCTGACTCCCTTCCAGTGTGTTCTGGGATATCAGCCGGCCCTGGCTCCGTGGACTCCAAGCCAGACCGAAGCTCCTGCGGTAGATGTGCGGTGGTAAGGCGCGCAGAAGAGGTATGGACAACGCTCCCCCTCTCTGACGCTCGACGTTGCCGGTATACTAACCACCGGTCCTGGCAACCTCATTACGCACACCTGGCAACCCTCATTACACACACCTGCGCCCCATCATGAGGCAATCTTGGACTCATCACTACCCTGATTACTTCCCTTTTATCTAGCACTCCTTTGTTATCACCCACCAAGCAATATTGTTTGTTTCCATGTTAGACGCTTCTCTTGTTTTATATCGTTCTTGGTCATTAAACTCACTAACTGCACTTGCTTCCTGACTCCCTGCATCTACGTTACATTGAGTCATTTTCTATTAAAGTATGACAATTTGTTACTTTTTCCTCCACTGGTACACATATTGACTTCTTTTGATCAAGAAGAGTAATCTGCAAATGCAGACGGAATGACAATCCTCTCTCAAATAACATCAGTTCTGACCTTTGCTTGAATCCTAAGAATATAATTTGGGGGATGCTTATATTTGTCATGTTATAAACAAGTGTAATGGAATTCTTTGTTGCATATCCCAACTTCCACGAGACACCTGCGGGGCGTGTGGTCGCGGCCACACTCCCTGCACTCCATTGTACAGCGCCTCTGGAGCAATTAGGGTTAAGTGCCTTGCTCAAGGGCACAGCGAGATGTGTCACCTTGTTGGCTCTGGTATTGAACCAGCGACTTTTCGGTTATTGCCCAAAGCTCTAACCTTGATGTCCAACAATGCATAAACTGTGACTAGACCTAACAAAAAGGAGAATTAGAGCTACATTTGGGTGTGTGAGTTGAACTCATATGGCTCAGTTGGAGTCAGCACTTTCTCTTTTTATTTTATTTTTTGTCATTGTCTCAGTTCCTTACAGGCTATGAACAATAAAGCTAGCTCTGTCAAATCCTTATCTTGAGAGTTATATTGAGTTTACATTTTCTACAGTAACTCCTTTTACCTCAAAAACATTTTCCTCATTGGACATGCCTATCACAACTAATCGCAGTCTGTGATGTATGAACTGCCTTCGTTGCCCCTCACGCCACTCTCTCTACCGCCCACTCATAATCCTTCCTACTGCACCCCAGCTCTATCCCCAAGCCCTGACATGTCTCTGGGAACAGCAGTATCTCCCACTCCTATCTTGTTTTGCACTGATCTGTTAGCCTGGGGAGTTATTGTTTTGAGGAAATAACAGATGTTAACAGTTACAGTGCCTTCAGAAAGTATTCATACCCCTTGACTTATTTCACATCGACTGAGGTACTTTACAGATAATTGTAAGTGTGGGAAACATAGATGTGTTTAACGTAATTTAAAAGTCATGTTAAACACTATTATTGCACGCCGAGTAAGTCCATGCAACTTATTAGGTGACTTGTTAAGAACATTTTTAATCCTGAACTTATTTAGGCTTGGCATAAAAAAGGGGTTGAAAACTTACTGACTCAAGATATTTCCGTTTTTTATTTTTTATTAATTTGTACACATTTTGAAAAACATTATTCCACTTTTACATTATGGGGTATTGAGTGTATGCCAAAAATCTAAATTTTATATTCAGGCTGTAACACAACAAAATGTGGAAAAAGTAAAGGGGTGTGAATACTTTCTGAAGGCACTGTAAACGACTGATCCTAGTTGGATTGTGAATAGTGAACAGTATTATTCATGTAATTCTGATAGAAGATGTTCCATAGGTCATGGGTTCAACATCATTCATGTAGACTACTTACCCAGTCTGGTCATTATGGAGACAGTGCCTTTCAAATGCATTTGATTGGTGACCATCATGCATTCAAATAGCCCAGTGTAAATGAATGAAGACTGATGGGGAGTGGAGAGGTGCCATACAGTGGCAGGGGTAGTCAGCTGATACTGTAGTTTCATGATTAAAAATAAACTGATTCAAATACATTGAAGACCATTGGAGCTGCCTGACAAGGATAGCCTATTTACAGATTCCTGGCGCCAGCAGTAGATTATTGTTGGCAAAATAATTGTTCTCTGAGACATTTAACATTTAATTGTATTTCCAAAACGGATTACATAAAACACACCTGGAAAAGCCAAAGACCAAGAAGGAAATGTATAAACAATCTGAGTGAGCCACAATCACATCTAAGAGTTCTTTAAACGAGTTTCCTTGTTTCAAATAGCCTACAGTTTTTTCATAGAAGCACAAACTATTTTCGTTGACGTACATCATAAACTATATATTGCACAATCACCATATATCCAACAACAACGCAAAGAGATGAGAACTTCGAACGCGAAGTGGCACATCGCGTGGAACGAACCATGAGCTGAGCCACACATCATCACATGTGCGCGCTCTCCCAGCTACAGGCGCGCGGCCGTCCCAGGACAGTATAAAAAGCCCGGCGAACTGTCCCTAGAGCACGGAAAGAACTGGATTTCTTAGGTGAGTGAGGAATGGGGACAACTAATGGGCACCATATAGGCTACAAACGTGCTTTAGTCATGAGTGAAATACCTTATTTTTAGTAGAAATATAAAGCAGCTGTTAAAGTAGACTAGATTTGATACCGAGATAGAGACTACTTATAAATTATTGCATTAGGTTAGGCTACTGTAGCCTTCACATTAGGCAATGAAAAGCAAGTCATTAATCTTTTTACTGTAGTGTGCAGATTAACCAGACCAAATGTATGGTAAAACTGTTAAGAAGAGATGCATTGCAGTGGAAACTACAATACCTTATTAGTTTATAGCATAATGACTGGATTTAAAGTTTAATCTGAAACGTTTGATTGCATAGAACTAGTTTAGTTGCTATTCTAAAAGTGCTCAGTGAGTACAGTTATGGACATTTAGCGTCCATGAAAGGTAATTTTTCCTATTTATTCTATTGGCTCAGAGTAGTATTCTACTTTATTCAAAAAAATATTCTGCCAATTATTCCAATGATGTAACATTGTATCTTTGTATATTGTTGTATTTGTTTTCCATAGCTTTGATAGACAACCACTGTCTGACTTGGGTCTATGTCTGTTTTCATAGGTGTATCTGTCTGTCAATCAATCATGAAGGCTGTGGCAATAATCCTTGCTCTGGCAGTTATCTCTGGTAAACCTGGGTTTACACTGTTCCCTTTTGGCACTGTTATCAATATATACAGTTCCTTGCAAAACTATTCATACCCCTTGGATTTCTTCACATTTTATTGTGTTAGAAAGTGGGATTAAAATGGATTTTAACTGTAATTCATTACAGTTAACGACTATATTTTAGTTATAAATGTTTTCTTAATCTTTTTTTAAAAAATTGAATTTTTCTTCCACTTTGACATTACAGAGTATTTTGAGTAGATTGTTGACAAAAAAAATGAAAATGAAATACATTAATGCCACGTTGTAACACAATAAAATGTGAAGAAATCCAGTGCAAGGCACTGTATATACAGTATATATATTTAGTATTAGTCAACTGTATATAATATTTTAGTATTAGTCAACTGTATATCAGTATAATATATTTAGTATTAGTCACTGTATTACAGTATATATTATTGTAGTTTTAGTCAACTGTATATATCAGATATATATTTAGTATTAGTCAACTGTATATACAGTATATATATTTAGTATTAGTCAACTTGTATATTACAGTATAATAATATTTAGTATTAGCAACTGTATATACAGTATGTATGGTTGTAGTATTTAGTCAACTGTATATTCAGTATAGGTTATTATTTAGTATTTGTGTCACTGTATCTACAATGTATTATATATTTAAGTCATCTAGTCAAACATGTCTATAACAGTTATATTACTACTTTTAGTATTACGTCAACTGTATTAATACAGTATTATGTAGTATTAGTAACTGTATATACAGTATATATATTTAGTATGTCAATGTATATACAGTATATATATATAGTATAGTCAACTGTATGTGCAAGAATGCATTTACTGATCTTTGCTGAAAGTCTACATCTTTAACGCATCGTAACTCTTGACATACTGTAGTCCTACATCTTGTATATTGGCTTCATACTGTAAGGCTCCACACTATCACCAGACTGGATTTAACCCCTGATGGTGTATATTATGGAACCTCCTCAGAGCTCTCTGTGTCCCTGCAGGCTGCCATGCCCGGCGATGTGCGCGCAGGCAGACGGCCCTCTCTGCTAGACAGGCTGGGAGGTAGAACGTGTGGAGCGGTTCTGGACCTACGTGTCTGAGATCACAGCAGAGCCGACGGATGGTGGAAACCTTAAGGCCTCCCAGCTCAGCAGAGAGACTCGAGGAGTGGCACATTGTACACTATTTTCATTCTGAAGTGATATAGGCTCATACACTTTGCTTCATCGCTCTCCATTATCACCTTGTGCTGTGTGACTGTCCCTGACCATGCCTCCCTGCTTTCCCCTCTCTCCCGTCCTTTATGCGGCGCTGGCAAAGATCTGAGATATCAGATTGCGCTTCAGCTTTGATTTGCTCCCAGCAGTCCCGTGTCCTGACCATGCCGCTTTCTCCTCTCTTCCTGTGCCTGACCCTGCTCTGTGTCCCTATGGTCCCTGATACGTCCCGTCCTTTCCTTCCTCCATCTCCCCTGTACCCCTGTGTTCTCCGAATTTCCAGCCGATGCTCCTCTTTTTCCTCTCTCCTCCGTCTCCCCCTGTTTCCTGTGTCCCCTTATGTCACTGGCCATGTCTCCCTCTACCCACTTTATGACCATCTCTGACCATGCCTCCCTCTCCGCAGCACCCTGATCACTGACACCATGGCTGAGCTGACCGTGTACAGGGAGGACATCCAGACCAAGTTGKGRCCCTACTCCCAGGACACAGCCGCCCTGCTGGGCCAGGACCTGCAGCTTCTGACCACCAAGCTCCAGACCGACATGGTTGACGCCAAGGAGCGCAGCACACAGTACCTGGGAGAGCTCAAGACYATGATGGAGCAGAATGCTGATGATGTCCAMAACCGTGCCAACACCTACACCCGCAAACTGAAGAAACGCCTTAACAAGGACACCGAGGAGATCCGCAAGTGAGTATAGATGGCAACAGCTAATGTACTGTAACAGCTTGATTTCCAACATAGAATTTCTAAATACAGTTTTAATATCTTCCAAGTGATGCAAACCCCCTCTGCCTCTCCCTCCCCCAGGACCGTGGCCACCTACCTGGGTGAGATCCAGTCCCGTACCTCCCAGAACATGGATCTCGTGAAGGAGAGTGTGGAGCCCTTCGTGAGTCAGGCCCACGACACCGCCGCMCAGAGGCTGGGCAGCTTCACTGACCTTCTGAAGAACCAGGCCCAGGACCTGAGCCAGCAGGTCTCCACCCAGGCCGAAGGCATGCGCGAGMAGCTGGAGGCCACCGCCGAGGACCTGCGCATCACCCTGGAGGGCAAGATCGATGAGCTCAGCAGCCTGATCGCCCCCTACGCCGCCAAGATCCGTGAGCAGCTCCAGACCGCCATGGACAAGGTCAAGGAGACCGCTGTCTAAATGGACCCAGGGGAGGGAGGGGTTTGGAGGACCGGTGTCCCACCACTGCACCCCTGTTTAAGTAGGGGTGGGGGTTGTGAAGCACTGTGCCACCATTCACCTAGCTAACACAGAGAGGAGGAGGGAGTTAAGTGTTACTGATGCTGTTTTCACTGTGTTGGCACTGTGTGTTTTGGTTGAGGGGGGTTGATAGAGAGAGAKGGGTGAGGATGACAGAGCTTTGAAGTGGTCTTGAGCAGACAAACACAGTTCTTTATGTCTGTTCAGGCCTCAGAAAGGCATTTACTGTTTAAATCACTTCAATCACTCTCTCGCTGTATTATCTCCTCATCTAAGAACACAACTCAATACTGCCTTTCTTAAACACACAAGAGGCCATTGTTTTTAACCTGCTTCGCTTGTCTTCCTCATTATAAGTGCTCTAGATGTCTCCTCCAAATTGTTCTACTATTCTGCATCAGGTTTCTAAGGCTGCTATATGGGATACAAGGGGGGTTGAAACAGTATCTAACAATCGTGAGCCAAATTGTCTCTGGCCCATTCCAGCGCTGTCCCTGTCCTTCATTTCAATAACTGCACTGAACTAAGACTGGGCTTATCTCCAGCACTAGCATCAGTCTGTCCAGAACCAAAGGAGCAGAACCACTCCATGCCTTGCTTGTCTATGATGCTGTATCTACACCTGCTCTGTAGGCTCTGTATTTGTTGTGATTCATATAGAAGTGTATTTACTATGACTGTGATATGACGCGAATATGACAATGAAACTAAAAGGTATACTTCACAGGGTCCATATACTACCTGTCTGTAATTTTTCAGTTTGGCCAGAGTGTCTCTGCCACTTCACAATGTAACACGCCCTGCTGCTCACCATAGCACACTGTTCGTCTGGCTGTCTGGCTGACTGCAGTGTGCTACCCAGCGCTGCAGAAATAAAATATGCTTGTTGCTCAATTGTCAGTGTGTTCTTTTCTTGTCAAACMTTTATCAACTTTTTTCAACTTTGACATTTCTTTATTTTTAGTTACAATGACAAATKAGGTAGTTAATATAGCTGAATAGATGGATCTTCATCTTACAATCTATGGTTGATGAACACATAAAATCAAGACATTCCTATGCTTATAAATTCCCTCTATCATGCACCATGTTCTGATAACAATGATAAGCTGAACCAGGTTAGTTACAGCTGGGGTTGGAGAGAAACCACAAACAATGTAAGTTGAATTGAGATCGTTAGGTTATAATGTCACGTAGCATCACATCTGGAGGCCCCAGAAATAGGTTGGACAGAATGTCCTCGTCATGTCATGCTCTATCTTCTTTTCTATCATCTTTTCCCACCCCCAGATCCCATGTCTTTAACCCCGAAACACCAACCCTAAACCCCCTGTAGACAGTTCTCTACTACCTGTACACTCATAAACACACACATGTTCCTTATAATACACTTTCTTCAGGCTGTTGTTACATACATTTATAGGGATAACTTGTACAAGGGAAATGTCTGATTTTCAGTAAGGCCTTTTTTCAGGGTACCTATCCTTCTCCCTAACCCACATCCCCCKTTCACCTTTTCTTTTAGGACCCTCCCCCACCACCCATACCCCCCTCTCAACACACACTGTCAATTCATCTTCTAATCTGTACAGATGGTGCTTGATTGACCAAACACTAAAGGGCCTTTCCCCTCCACCGGTCCTGCCCTGCAGGTCTTTCTTTCTCTTTTGTCCCCTTTCCTCCTCCTTCCTACCTCCCTCCCTCTCTCCCTACTTCCCCGGTCCTGGCTTGTCGGGATCAGCTCTCACATTCCTTTCTCGTTATCCAGCAGGTTTCAAGAACATGTTTGGTGTTTTCATCTACTATGTTATAGTTATTTCAACCCTCCTCTCCTGTCTAAGTAACACAGATGTGCACGACGGTACACACACACACACACACACACACACACACACCACAACACACACCACACACACACACACACACACACACACACACACACACACACACACACACACACACACACACAACACATCCACCCACACATCACACACACACGCAATTACTGTAGGTACACAAAGCTATGATAATTGCTTTTGATGGATCTACAGTTAGTTTTTCAGCGTTTGCAATTTGACTTGTAATATCGCTGACCCTGCTGCTATCTTGGACCCAGTCTGTGTTCCAAAACAGATTTTATCCAAGAGATTTTAGGTTTAACCTGGATAAATCAGGTTTAAAAAGAACACGTAAACACCAGAAACACACAGTAATGTAAGGCATTCTGGCAGACCAAACAAAACATGGAGTTTTTTTTGTGTGTTAACAGAAAGTGTGAGTCACAAAGTTGCCTCTGAAGCGTAGGATAGTGGCCAGCAAGTAAACATTTAGGCTGGAAGCCAGGCAGTGAAGGCCACCACTTATCCCTCCTCTCTGCTCCACCAATCCCCTACTGAAAAAAAGCACTTACAGTCGGAAGTTTACATACACCTTATACAAATAACTTTCAACTCAGTTTTTCACAATTCCTGATATTTAATCCTAGTAAAAATTCCATGGCTTAGGTCAGTTAGGATCACCATTTTATTTTAAGAATGTGAAATGTTCGCGAATAATAGTAAAGAGAATGACTTATTTCATCTTTAATTATTTTGATCACATTCCCAGTGGGTCAGAAGTTTACATACACTCAATTAGTATTTGGTAACATTGCCTTTAAATTGTTTAAGTTGGGTCAAATGTTTCGGGTAGCCTTCCACAAGCTTCCCACAATAAGTTGGGTGAATTTTGGCCCATTCCTCCTGACAGAGCTGGTGTAACTGAGTCAGGTTTGTAGGCCTCCTTGCTCGCACCGGCTTTTTCAGTTCTGACCACAAATTTTCTATGGGATGGAGGTCAGGGTGTTGTGATGGCCACTTAAATATCTTGACTTTGTTGTCCTTAAGCCATTTTGCCACAACTTTGGAAGTATGCTTGGSGTCATTGTCCATTTGGAAGACCCATTTGCGACCAAGCTTTAACTTCCTGACTGATGTCTTGAGATGTTGCTTCAATATATCCACATAATTGTCCTCCCTCATGATGCCATCTATTTTGTGAAGTCCACCAATCCCTCCTGCAGCAAAGCACCCCCACAACTTGATGCTGCCACACCCGTGCTTCACGGTTGGGATGGTGTTCTTCGGCTTGCAAGCGTCCCCCTTTTTCCTCCGAACATACGATGATCATTATGGCCAAACAGTTCTATTTTTGTTTCATCCGACCAGAGAACATTTCTCCAAAAAGTATGATCTTTGTCCACATGTGCAGTTGCAAACCGTAGTCTGGCTTCTTTATGGCGGTTTTGGAGCAGTGGCTTCTTCCTTGCTGAGCGGCCTTTCAGGTTATGTCGATATGGGACTCGTTTTACTGTGGATATAGATACTTTTGTACCTGTTTCCTCCAACGTCTTCACAAGGTCCTTTGCTCCTGTTCTGGGATTGATTTGCACTTTTCGCACCAAAGTACATTAATCTTTAGGAGACAGAACACGTCTCCTTTCTGAGTGGTATGACGGCTACGTGGTCCCATGGTGTTTATACTTGCGTGCTATTGTTTGTACAGATGAACGTGGTACCTTCAGGTGTTTGGAAATTGCTCTTCTTTTGATTTTCCCATGATGTCAAGCAAATAGGCACTGAGTTTGAAGGTAGGCCTTGAAATACATCCACAGGTACACCTTCAATTGACTCAAATGATGTCAATTAGCCTATCAGAAGCTTCTAAAGCCATGACATCATCTTCTGGAATTTTCCAAGTTGTTTAAAGGCACAGTCAACTTAGTGTATGTAAACTTCTGACCCACTGGAATTGTGATACAGTGAATTACAAGTTAAATAATCTGTCTGTAAACAATTGTTGGAAAAATGACTTGTGTCATGCACAAAGTAGATGGCCTAACCGACTTGCCAAAACTATAGTTTGTTAACAAGAAATTTGTGGAGTGGTTGAAAAACGAGTTTTAATGACTCCAACCTAAGTGTATGTAAACTTCCGACTTCTACTGTACACCTACAGTACTTTAGTGTTGTTGTTCAATGGTAGTTTTAATAAACTAAACAAAGTTAATTTTCACTGTATACAATAGCACTATGGGCATCTTTATTTTTGAAGTTGAAGCACTGTTTCGTGATTAAGTCTATAAATATGAACACAAGCTTCTTGATGATATTCATTAAAATGTGCTCACACATCCTTTTTTATTTTTATTTTTTTTTAAATATTATTATTTTTTTTTATTTTTTTTATTTTATTTATCCCATTTTCTCCCTAATTTTCGTGGTATCCAATCGCTAGTAATTACTATCTTGTCTCATCGCTACAACTCCCGTACGGGCTCGGGAGAGACCATATGGTCGAAAGCCATGCGTCCTCCGAAGCACAACCCAACCAAGCCGCACTGCTTCTTAACACAGCGCACCTCCAATTTGGAAGCCAGCCGCACCAATGTGTCGGAGGAAACACCGTGTACCTGGACCCCTTGGTTAGCGCGCACTGCGCTCGGCCCGCCACAGGAGTCGCTGGAGCGCGATGAGACAAGGATATCCCTACCGGCCAAACCCTCCCTAACCCGGACGACGCTATGCCAATTGTGCATCGCCCCACGGACCTCCCGGTCGCGGCCGGCTGCGACAGAGCCTGGGCGCGAACCCAGAGACTCTGGTGGCGCAGCTAGCACTGCGAYGCAGTGCCCTAGACCACTGCGCCACCCAGGAGGCCCTACACATCATTTTTTAACCAGGAAAAAAACGGTAGAAAAAATACTCCATGCAAGCATTAACTGTGTCTAGTAAACCATCTCTACTCAACCCTAAGCATAAAAAGTAGCATCCCATTTCAAGTATGTGACCTTGTTTTCAATGAGAAGACAAGAAGAGCAACAATGACTACAATGACCTCTCCCCTAAATCAGGTCACACTCCTAATAACAACCTCTGTGTTGAAGTGCATTGTCATTGAGTCACAGTTTGTTTCTGTTCCTCCTTTACTGGAAGGCCGTGTTTGGGTGAAGTGTCCTACACTATAGTAAACCCTGTATGTATTTGTAGTGGTCTGGCCAAGGAGAAAACAGGAAAACCACAAGCATTCTGCCAGTCAGTACTTTTTCTCACGTACTATACTGCAGCTCCTGGGTGTCTCTGGCTCCGGCTGAAGCAACAAAGGGCTCCAGCTAGAAAGTGTTGGCAGAGCAAAACCGACAGTAACCCCCGACAACCCCCACAGAGATTTTACCTCTTACTACCCTTCCTCCCCCCTCTTCCCCCATCTTGGTGCTGGAACACAAACCATTCACCACAGGAGCCCTTTGGCAAAAGAAGGGGGAAAACAGTCTTTTATCAGACGGCTTGTTATTGCAATTCATGAGCGAGTGAGACATGCACGTTCACGCCTCATGCAGCACACAAAGACTCACACACTCTGCCACAGGTGAGGAATGGGTACTGTGTGATTAAGAGGTGCAAGACAATGGTCATCTGTGCATCATAATAGGGTTTCATATGGCTAAAGCCATCAGCACCAAATGGGCAMMCTGCCGTGGGCAGCAAGGGGCTGGGTGTAAAGAGGGAAGTGCTGCAATGAGGAAAACATACATACCCCTCCAGCACTAATGAGAGGTTACTATAGTTCAACAAACTGTAGTCCACTACCCCTGTATGCTCCAACACAGAGAATGACCTTCTAGACTTACTNACTATAGTTTGTTCACAAGAAATTTGTGGAGTGGTTGAAAAACGAGTTTTAATGACTCCAACCTAAGTGTATGTAAACTTCTGACTTCAACTGTATGTTTATAGATATTCCACCCTTCTCTCCATTCTAAGATACACAGACGTGCACGAAGGTACACACACACAGGTACATAGGTACACAAATGCTATGATAATTGCTTTTGATGGATCTATAGTTAGTTTTTAATTTTTGCAATTTGACTTGTAATATCGCTGACCTTGCTGCTATCTTGGACCCAGTCTGCGTTGCAAAATAGATTTTATCTAAGAGATTTTAGGTTTATACCTGGATAAATCCTGTTTAAAAGAACATGTAAACACCAGAAACACACAGTAATAGTAAGGTATTCTGTCAGAGCAAACAAAGCATGGAGTTTTTTGAGTGTAGTTAATTAACAGAACATGTGCGTCACAAAGTTTGCCTCTGAAGCGTAGGATAGWGGCCAGCAAGTAAACATTTAGGCTGGAAGCCAGGCAGTGAAGGCCACCACTTATCCCTCCTCTCTCCTCCACCAATCCCCTACTGCAAAAAGCACTTACACCTACAATACTTTAGTATTGTTGTTAATGGTAGTTTTAATAAACTAAACAAAGTTTATTCTCACTGCATACAATAGCACTATGGGCATCTTTATTTTTGAAGCTGAAGCACCGTTTCGTGATCAAGTCTATAAGTATGAACACAAGCACCTTAAAATGTGCTCACACATCCTTTTTTAACCAGGAAAAAAACGGTAGAAAAAATACTCCATGCAAGCAATAACTGTGTCTCGTAAACCACCTCTACTCAACCCTAAGCATAAAAAGTAGCATACCATTTCAAGTGTGTGACCTTGTATTCAATTAGAAGACAAGAAGAGCAACAACGACTACAATGACCTCTCCCCTAAATCAGGTCACACTCCTAATAACAACCTCTGTGTTGAAGTGCATTGCATGCAACTTCATTGAAGGTGAGTGAGTAAGTTATTGAGTCACAGTTTGTTTCTGTTTCTCCTTTACTGGAAGGCCGTGTTTGGGTGAAGTGTCCTACACTATAGTAAACCCTGTATGTATTTGCAATGGTCTGGCCAAGGAGAAAACAGGAAAACCACAAGCATTCTGCCAGTCAGCACTTCTTCTCACATACTATACTGCAGCTCCTGGGAGTCTCTGGCTCCGGCTGAAGCAACAAAGGGCTCCAGCTAGCAGGTGTTGGCAGAGCAAAACAGACAGTAACCCCCGACAACTCCCCCACAGAGATTTTACCTCTTACTACCCTTCCTCCCCCCTCTTCCCCCATCTTGGTGCTGGAACACAAACCATTCACCACAGGAGCCCTTTGGCAAAAGAAGGGGGGAAAAACAGTCTTTTATCAGGCGGCTTGTTATTGCAATTCATGAGCGAGTGAGACATGCACGTTCACGCCTCATGCAGCACACAAAGACTCACACACTCTGCCACAGGTGAGGAATGGGTACTGTGTGATTAAGAGGTGCAAGACAATGGTCATCTGTGCATCATAATAGGGTTTCATATGGCTAAAGCCATCAGCACCAAATGGGCACCCTGCCGTGGGCAGCAAGGGGCTGGGTGTAAAGAGGGAAGTGCTGCAATGAGGAAAACATACATACCCCTCCAGCACTAATGAGAGGTTACTATAGTTCAACAAACTGTAGTCCACTACCCCTGTATGCTCCAACACAGAGAATGACCTTCTAGACTTACTTCCCTATTTTAAGAATAGTCCAAATAAAGGCATAAGACTCTCGAGTCAAATAACTACAAATCTGGTGTTTTCAGAGTTGTGTCCATGTGATTATTTACACCAAACCCCTGTACCACACCAAACATGACACATACACACACACACACACACACACAGACAGACACTGACACCCACAAAAAAAGAAGAAGGTGACATACACTTTGCCAGACTTTGTAGTTCTTGGACGTGGAGTTACGTCCGGGCTATTCCAGTACAGTAGAGGTTTGTTGAGCCCAGCTTCTCTCTGTTGGAGACAGCACGGAGGAGCACTAATATAATGGACTTCTATCAGATCTACATAACAGTGGACAAATATGATGCTGTGCATGCTGTATCACATGATAACACCGATAACACAGATCTGTGTGAGGTCAGTGAAGGGCAATGAGACTGAAAGTAGATCAGAGGGGAAGAAGCGCACATGTTAAAGGCCTAATTTATATATTATGAAATTGATATGTGTCAATAAGGATTCCATCACACAGCTTTCATTTATTCAGAACAGGGATGACTTCAGGGAAGGGAGGAGGGAAGGATGGAATGGGGCCCAAATACTTGCCTTGCCAAAAAGACTAAGGGCTGGATTCAATCCGTATCGCCAGAAGATCTGCTTTAAAATGCAAAGGTCATTGAAAGCAGTCAACGCAACGGTGGGAACACAGCCTTTAATTATCGGTCACAGATCTTCAGTGTTATGGATTGAATAGAGCCCTAAATGGACTGGTCTGGTGGACTCAGAGACAGATCTGCACTGAGCACCAGAGTCAATGCAGTGCTGTTTAGTGATGCCACTGCAGAACTGTATCAATATCTTACCTAGTATAAGTATCTTGTGACCTAGTTTAATGGTCATAGTCCACTTTAGGTCTGTATCTCTGTGCACTCACAGTCTGATGATTTACAATGGATATTTTATGACAAATTAATATCACATTATAAAACCTAAGGCAGGTTGAGAACCCCCCCAGATCAGACTGTGAATTACAGATACAGTCAAATAAATACATCCCCACAAAATCTGATTAAATAAGTGTGGTTTGAAACAAGACAGGACATGGACCATACCTCAGCTGGTCTCTCCAAAAAAGGGAGATGGGGGAGTGTTGGTTAATCTGGAGGAGAAGGTGGGAGTAGGCCACTCTTGGTGTGCTCTTCATTGGGCGATGCGGGGTCACCATAGGTCAGAAGTGGTGACTACTGATTACGTCAGCGTCCTGGGATATATAGAGGGACTCCGTCAGTCTGTCAGACACACTCTGGTTATTTTCTCTCTGAGACGGGAAAACAGGTAAGATTAACCTACTTTTCACTGGCATTTCTAGAGACTTCCTTTCATTGTTATTACTTCAAATGTCTATCTTTGCATGTGTTTGCTCTTATCCGAGCAAACACATAGGCCGGTATATCTGCGACTTTTGTTCATCAGTTTATTTACTAAAAATAAATGCACGAGAATGTCGCC
Source organism: Salvelinus sp. IW2-2015 (assembly GCF_002910315.2). Lineage (NCBI taxonomy): Eukaryota > Metazoa > Chordata > Actinopteri > Salmoniformes > Salmonidae > Salvelinus > Salvelinus sp. IW2-2015. The sequence goes on along the minus strand of NW_019957689.1, from coordinate 300 downwards.
AATGCAGTTGTTTATTTTATACCCCAACCTTTCCATAAATCTATACCAGTCTCTCAAAATCCGTTTGCGGTATTGTGGCGACATCTAGGTGTAGTTTATACAGCGGGAAAGACATCCAGCCTACCTTCTGTTTCTGAGCGCCATCCAATGCTCAGGACAGATGTTAATATAATACATTTTTATGTTAGTCTACTAATTTAATCAAATGCAGGTCAAGTTTAATCTAAAATGTAAAATGTACGTTTTTTTTTCTTGCTAATGTAAAGCCACCAATCGAAGATGTGTGATGGCTAGATAACG
>NW_019957688.1:29850-32646 GCF_002910315.2 Salvelinus sp. IW2-2015 | reverse complement strand
AATTTGATTTCCATTGATCATTTTTGTGTGATTTTGTTGTCAGCACATTCAACTATGTAAAGAAAAAAGTATTTAATAAGAATATTTCATTCATTCAGATCTAGGATGTGTTATTTTAGTGTTCCCTTTATTTTTTTGAGCAGTGTATATTATTTTTTGCTCAGAAAACTTGGGGGGCCGAATAAAACCACCCGCGGCCACCAGTTGGGGAACCCTGATATAAGTCATTAAGCAGTTTTACTGGTTATTCCTATGAAATATGGTTGTCTATAACTGAGGTCATATTCATGATGACACTGTAGCTGTAATGATTCCAGCCAAACCCAGATGCTATTCTAGGCCAATGCTTTGGTTTCCTGATCTTCTCTCCTCATGAATAGCTATTGGGTGATTACTCATGAAACTAGAACAACACAAAACTTGTCACAACATTTAATCCATAGAAGGGTCATTTGGAGGAATGATTGTTGACATATATTTGACATTTGTATCTGAAAGCATAATTGATAAATAACTCATTAAAGTTATAATATTTGCAACATTTTGGCATTACCAAGGCCTCCTTTAAGACTCTAATGTTTCATTTGTAGGTGTTAAAAAGCTAAAGTTGGTGTCATATAAAGCTTTACCGCTTGCTCTGTATTATGAAAAGCAATTTGATTTTAATAACACATTTCTTACAAAAATGTATGAATATTGAAAAATACAAACATGAATATGGAAAATATTTATTTTTTAGATTTGGCACATTGTTCAATATATCGTTGAACATAATATAATCTATGGCATATTAAAGTTCTAGAGTGGGATTTCTGTTACTTTTAGAGTTGTGATATTTGTATATTTCAATATGCATGTTCATATTTTTGTATATAAATAAATTAATGTAAGAAAATTGCTGTTGAAATAAGAGTACTACTCATATTACAGAGCCAGCGGTAAAGCTTTATATGACACTGTTAGATTCTGGGTTAAACTTGGAACATTGTTGTACTCAGAAGTATAGTATATGAGGGGTGAAAGAGAATGTTTTTTACATCAGAACTTAATGGTTATCTGTAGGAGCCAGATGGCTTTGGAATGTGCTGAGTAGAGGGGAGGCAATCACATGATTGCTGTATGGGAAACGGATGGGCATCTGTGGATTAGGCGAATGAGGGGTTGAGGTCAGGTCAGATCCCCTGAAGAGAGAAATTATGGTTTATTACCCTATTACCCTCTTCCTGTCAAACCATAAAAGATGTAAGGATTGGAGAGAAGGAGGAGAGTCTAAATTAGAGTATATATACTTGTGATGGTGAAAACATGTGATGTCTGACTCCAGCTGTATGGACCCTTTGGGAAGAATTAAACTTGGTTAAGCTTATCTATTGTCCATTGAGTTATTTACTCTGAGAATTAGAACCTAACAACACCAACTTTTGCTTTGTAGCACCTACAGATGAAACATCATGGAGTCTTAAAGGAGGCCTGGGTAAGGTCAAAATGTCACAAGTATTCCAACTTCATTAATTATGTCTCAATTATGCATTAAGATACAAATGTCAAATATATGTCAGCAATCCTTCCTCCTAAGGACACTTCTATGGATTTCATTTTGTGAAAATTGTTTTGTTCTAGTTTAGTGAGGAATCACCMTATTCTGATGTAAGAACTGTGCATATAAACATATAAACCAATCCCCCTTCTCCTCCCGCCAGTGACCCCTGCTCTCTGACCTGCTGTGCTGCTGGCTTGTTCAAGAGGCCAGCTTCTTCATTGGCCTTTTCTGTCTTCATCTCCACCACAATGTCATTATTCACATCCCCACTTTCCCTGCAGGAGAGACACACAGAGGAGGCAGAGAGAGAGAGAGGGATAGCATAGAGAGAGAGATAGGTTAACTTTTTAGGGATAGGGGGCAGCATTTTCACTTTGGATGAATAGCATGCCCAAATTGAACTGCCTCCTACTCTGTCCCAGATGCTAATATATGCATATTATTATTACTGTTGGATAGAAAACACTCTGAAGTTTCTAAAACTGTTTGAATTATGTCTGTGAGTATAACAGAACTCATATGGCAGGCAAACTTCCAAACAGGAAGTAGAAATTCTGAGGCTGGTCGATATTCAACTCTTCGCCTGTTCAAATCCCTGTAAGATATGGATCTGTTTGCACTTCCTACGCCTTCCACTAGATGTCAACAGTCTGTAGAACGTCGAATGAAGCTTATGCTGTGTTGTGGGGCCGGATGAGAGGGGAATGAGTCAGTGGTCTGGCAGATTGCCAGTTCCTGGTCACGCGCTTTCCTCATGATATCGCCTTGCGTTCCATAACTTCTACAGACACGAAGGAATGCTCCGGTTGGAACGTTATTGGATATATATGATTACAACATCCTGAAGATTGATTCTCTACTTAGTTTGACCAGTTTATTCGACCTGTTATATAACTTTTTGAAGTTTCGCCTAGATCGGCGCGAGCTTTTGGATATGTTTACTAAACGTGCTAGCAAAAGTAGCTACTTGGACATAAATACCGGACATTATCGAACAAAACAACAATTTATTGTGGAACTAGGATTCCTGGGAGTGCATTCTGATGAAGATCATCAAAGGTAAGGGAATATTTATGATGTCATTTAGTATTTCTGTTGACTCCAACATGGCAGAGAAATGTTGTTATTTCTGAGCGCCGTCCCAGATTATTGCATGGTGTGCTTTTTCCGTCAAGTTTAAAAAAAATCTGACACAGCGGTTGCATTAAGAACAAGTGTATCTTTAATTCTATGTAAAACATGTATCTTTCATCAAA
>NW_019957688.1:20241-24841 GCF_002910315.2 Salvelinus sp. IW2-2015 | reverse complement strand
CGTTGCACCACAGACGTGTCCAGAGTTCGGCGGGATGCTTTAGTCAGGTTCTGGAGGAGATCCCTCAGGAGACCATTCTGCCACCTCATCAGGAGCATGCCAGGCAATAGCGGGAGGTCATACAGGCACGTGGAGCCACACACACTACTGAGCCTCATGTTTGACTTGTTCTAAGGACATTACATCAAAGTTTCGGATCAGCCTGGCCTGTAGTGTGGTTTTCCACTTTAATTTTGAGTGTGACTCCAAATCCAGACCTCCATGGGTTGATAAATTTGATTTCCATTGATCATTTCTGTGTGATTTTGTTGTCATCACATTCAACTATGTAAAGAAAAAAGTATTTAATAAGAATATTTCATTCATTCAGATCTAGGATGTGTTATTTTAGTGTTCCCTTTATTTTTTTGAGCAGTGTATATTAGATTTGGCACATTGTTCAATATATCGTTGAACATAATATAATCTACGGCATATCAAAGTTCTAGAGTGGGATCTCTGTTACTTTTAGAGTTGTGATATTTCTATATTTCTACATTCATGTTTATATTTTTGTATATGAATAAATTAATGTAAGAAAATTGTTATTGAAATCAAAATACTACTCATATTACAGAGCAAGCGGTAAAACTTTATATAACACCAACTTTAGATTTGTAGATCCTACAGATGAAACATCATGGAGTCTTAAATGAGGCCTGTGTGAGGTCAAAATGTCACAAGTATTCCAACTTCAATTAATTATGTCTCAATTATGCATTAACTTCTTATGGCTGGGTGGCAGTATTGAGTAGCTTGGATGAAAAGGTGCCCAGAGTAAACTGCCTGCTACTCAGGCTCAGAGGCTAAGATATGCATATTATTAGTAACAGGACTTTTTGGACTTTTGGTCCGTACTTTCCGCTGGACTTGCACGCGCGTCGTGAGTTTAGATTGTGTACTGAACGCGTGAACCACAAGGAGGAATTTGGACATAAATGATGGACATGATCGAACAAAACAAACATTTATTGTGGAACTGGGATTCCTGGGAGTGCATTCTGATGAAGATCATCAAAGGTAAGTGAATATTTATAATACTATTTCTGACTTCTGTTGACTCCAAAAAATGGCGGATATCTTTATGGCTTTTTGGGCTCTGAGCGCTGTACTCAGATTATAGCATGGTGTGCTTTTTCCGTAAAGTTTTTTTGAAATCTGACACAGCGGTTGCATTAAGGTTGCATTAAGGAAAGGTTTATCTAAAGTTCCATGTTTAATACTTATATATCGATATCGATCCCGTTAACGGGATCTCAGCCGTAAGAAGTTTTAAGATACAAATGTCAAATATACAGTATGACAGCAATCCTTCCTCCAAAGGACACTTCTATGGATTTCATTCCGTGAAAATTGTTTTGTTCTAGTTTAGTAGTTTAGTGAGGAATCACCCTATTCTGATGTAAGAACTGTGCATATAAACATATAAACCAATCCCCCCTTCTCCTACCACTACTGTCCCGCCAGTGACCCCTGCCCTCTGACCTGCTGTGCTGCTGGCTTGTTCAAGAGGCCAGCTTCTTCATTGGCCTTTTCTGTCTTCATCTCCACCACAATGTCATTATTCACATCCCCACTTGCCCTGCAGGAGAGACACATAGAGGAGGCAGAGAGAGAGAGGGATAACATAGAGAGAGAGAGGGAGAGGTAGCATAGCGAGAGAGAGAGATAGGTTGATAGAAGGAGAGAACATGAACAGACAGACGGCGAGAGAAAAGGTAGAGGGTTAGCAGAGGGAGGTAAAATACAGTAAAGAGAACAGGGAGTCTGTACTCCAATGATCACAATGCCTTTCTTTAGAAACAGTTTCAAAACCACTCCTCCTCCTATCCCCTCAGCTCTCCCCCTCCCTCCCTCCCTCCCTCCTGTTACTCACACTTCCTTCTCATCCTTCTTGCTGCAGGGCAGCTTGCCCTTCTTGTTGAGGAAGTAGAGGAGTGCCACCAGCAGCAGCAGCATTAGGACACACACCACCACGGCTATCACCACGCCACTGGAGCCACCCTGCTGCTTATCAGCTAGGGGCATGGAGAGATGGAGGGAGAGATGAAGGCATGGGGGGAGAGGTGGAGAAGGGAGAGCGTTGCGATTGGAAAGTGAAGTTAGAGGGGATGCGATGGGGTGAGGTGGAGAGGAGAAAGAGGTAGGGAGAGGAGGGTGGAGGTGAGGAGGGTAAGGGGGAGAAGGGATGAAGAGGAGGGACAGCGATGGAGGCAGGAGAGGGGATGGAGTGGAGGGGTAGGGGTGGGTAATGGAAGAAGTGAGAGGGAGGTGAGGGGGTAGAGGGGTGGAAATGGGATGGGTGGGGTTGGGAGGAGAGCATTGGATGGGTGGAGGGGAGATGAGGAGAGGAGGAAAGGGGAGGGGGAGGTTTGTTCAGCTTTGAGATTGAGATGACAATAGTGTGGTGGGGCTAAAAGGGGGGCCTACACACACACACACACACACACATTTTCACAAACACACCTTTTCTCTCTGTATCACATACACATAGTGTAACACACATACACACAGAGGTATTTGTACAGACCTGTTTTAAGCACATGGTTCCCTTTGAGCAGCATTTTGAAAGAAAGACAGTTCCTCAGACCCACTGCATAGCAAAGCAACAACACACACCGCACCACTATGTGCACCCACTAACCACCAACAACACACATACTAGTGTACAAACACAACCACCACAACACATACTCTAGTTACAACTACTCACAAGCCCACAGCAACTGAAAAGCACAGCACAGGGAGGAAAAGGAGTGAAAGAAGAATGCAGTGGGAAAAAGAAGTGACAAAGACACGCCGAGAAAAGAAAAGAAGAGAGTGGAAGAGGATAGAATAGAATATCATCCTTTATTACCCCCCCAGGGGAGAGAAAAGTCGCAGCATCCACAAAATATAGGACAGACATCATACAAAGATGTATAGGACAGACATCATACAAAGATGAGAAACAAAACACAATATACAATATCCACAGTGTTCAGTAGTAATAGAGAAATATACAATGTACAGTACAGTAGAGTGCTGGGAGGAAGGGTGAAGTACTACAGGCTATATACAACACAGAGTCCTGACAGCAGGGAGGAAAGGAGGAGGGAGAAGACGGATAAGTGTCTACCTCTGCCTGCATCATTGGCTGCGTTGGGATCGACGGCTGCAGGGAGAAGAGAGGAAACGGGTTAGACTACAGTTTACTGTTACACCACAATGGAGGTGGGAGGGGGAGAGAGAGAGAGAGACGAGAGACGCAGAGACACGAGACGAGACCGGAGACAGACCAGAGAACCAGACAGAGACCAGACAGAGACAGAGCAGATCAGCAGACAGCAGAGAGACACAAGAGAGAGAGAGAGAGAGGAGAGAGAGAGAGAGAGAGAGAGAGAGAGAGAGAGAGAGAGAGAGAGAGAAGAGGAGAGGAGAGAGAGAGAGAGAGAGAGAAACTGAAAGAACGTTAAGAGAAAGTGGAGGGCCGCAACTGACCTTGTTTGGTGGTGACTTTGAAGGCTCTGGGAGGCTGTCGTCCGTGGTCGTACTGGGCTCGCAGGTGACCCCCCTTCAGACCGCAGCACTGGCCTCCAGCGATGACCATACTGACCACCTTGTTAACCTACCGACACCGACTGGAGAGGAGGGAGGGGGGGTGGGGGGGGGGGGGGGGGGGGGGGAAAGATGGAGTTAAGAGATGACAATAAATTAGAGGAGTTTTCTGAGAGCTCATAACATAACTCACGAAAGCTTTGTCACGCCAACAATGCCACACCACATGCGGCACCACACACACACACACACACAACACACACACACAACACAGCCTCCACCTCCTTTCTGGGGTGTCCAGGTGAACTGTGGGGCAGGGTGTCCGTGAGCAGAGCAGGACAGAGTCCCATGTCTCCCTCCTTCTCCACCATTCCATCAACAGCTGCATCAATCTCAGGTTTACCTAGAGAGAGGAGAGAGAGAGGAGGAGGGAGAGAGAAGACGTGAAAGAGACAGGAAGGGGAGTAGTAGTAGAGGTAGAGGGGGAGGAGAAGAGGGAGGAGGGAGAGAAGGAAGAGGTAACAGTTGAGAGAGAGAGAGGGAGGAGGACGAGAGGTAGAGGGGGTGAGGAGGAGGGTAGGGAGGTGCAGAGAGATATAGATTGGGAGAAAGTGGGGAGAGGGAATTGGCAAGAAATAAAATAATATTAAAATCCACAAGGAAGAGATATACGTACCATCACCACTTCCTTTATTCATCTGAAGTCTTATGATATATGTACCATCACACTTCCTTTACTCAATCTGAGTCTTATATATAACTGTACCATCACGCCACTTCTTTACTCAATCTGAGTCTTATGATATACTGTCCATACCACTTCCTTTACCTGATCTTATACTATACTGTCCATCACCACTTCTCTTACCAATCTGAGTCTTATTATATACTGTCATCACCACTTCATTTACGCCATCTGAGTCTTATGATATACTGGTCCATCACCACTTCCTTTACCATCTGAGTCTTTGATATACTGTACCATCACCACTTCCTTTACTCCATCTGAGTCTTATGAAATATA
>NW_019957688.1:0-8296 GCF_002910315.2 Salvelinus sp. IW2-2015 | reverse complement strand
GTACACTTTTGATCCCAGAATATAATCCATTTTAAAAGATCCTCTCTCTCTTCAGCCACCTCTTTCTCTCTCCCTCCTCCCCCTCTTTCTTTGTATCCCTCTTTTCTCTGCCTCTCAGACATTGACCAACAATGAATGTGAGGCCTGCTGGTCCATTGTCGACAATGACGGGAGACATGGTGGAGCTGCAGTGTAGACCAAGGCCTCAGACACACACACTGTCCAGTGGAAGAAGGCAAGTCCAGTCCACCTCTCCTGCTTCCTCCTGTGTAACTACCAGTCCACCTCTCCCTGCTTCCTCCCTGTGTAACTACCAGTCCACCTCTCCCTGCTTCCTCCTGTGTAACTACCAGTCCACCTCTCCTAGTTCCTCCCTGTGTAACTACCAGTCCACCTCTCCTGCTTCCTCCCTGTGTAACTACAGTCCACCTCTCCCTGCTTCCTCCCTGTGTTACTACCAGTCCACCTCTCCTGCTTTCCTCCCTGTGTAACTACCAGTCCACCTCTCCCTGCTTCCTCCCTGTGTAACTACCAGTCCATCTCCCTGCTTCCTCCCTGTGTTACTACCAGTCTACCTCTCCCTGCTTCCTCCCTGTGTAACTACCAGTCCACCTCTCCCTGCTTCCTCCCTGTTTTATCAGCAGTCCACATCTCCTGCTTCCTCCTGTGTTACTACCAGTCCACCTCTCCCTGCTTCCTCCCTGTGTTACTACCAGTCCCACCTCTCCTGCTTCCTCCCTGTGTTACTACCAGTCCACCTCTCTCTGCTTCCTCCCTGTGTTACTACCAGTCCATCACTCCCTGCTTCTCGCTGTGTTACTACCAGTCCATCACTTCCTGCTTTTCCCTGTGTTACTACCAGTTCATCACTCTCTGCTTCCCCTCTGTGTTACTACCAGTCACCTCTCTCTGCTTCCTCCCTGTGTTATACCAGTCCACTCTCCCTGCTTCCTTCCTGTGTTACTACCAGTCATCTCTCCCTGCTTCCTCCCTGTGTTACTACCAGTCCACCTCTCCCTGCTTCCTCCTGTGTTACTACAGTCCACGCTCCATGCTTCCTCCCTGTGTTACTACAGTCCACCTCTCCTGCTTCCTCCTGTGTTATACCAGTCCACGCTCCCTGCTTCCTCCTGTGTTACTACACGTCCACTCCTCCTCTGCTTCCTCCCTGTGTTACTACCAGTCCCTCTCTCTGCTTCCTCCCTGTGTTACTACAGTCCACCTCTCCCTGCTTCTCCCTGTGTTACTACCAGTCCACCTCTCTCTGCTTCCTCCCTGTGTTACTACAGTCCACCTCTCCCTGCTTCCTCCCTGTGTTACTGCAGTCCATCTCTCCTGCTTCCTCCTGTGGTTACTACCAGTCCACCTCTCCCTGCTTCCTCCCTGTGTTACTACCAGTCCACCTCTCCCTGCTTCCTCCTTTTGTTACTACAGTCCACCTCTCTCTGCCTCCTCTCTGTGTTACTACCAGTCCACCTCTCCCTGCTTTCCTCCTGTGTTACTACCAGTCCACCTCTCTCTGCTTCCTCCCTGTGTTACTACCAGTCCACCTCTCTCTGCTTCCCTCCTGTGTTTACTACCAGTCCACCTCTCCTGCTTCCTCCCTGTGTTTACTCCAGTCCACCTCTCCTGCTTCCTCCTGTGTTACTCCAGTCCACCTCTCTCTGCTTCTCCCTGTGTTACTACCAGTCCACTCTCTCTGCTTCCTCCTGTGTTACTACCAGTCCACCTCTCCTGCTTCCTCCCTGTGTTCTACCAGTCCCGCTCCTGCTTCCTCCTGTGTTACTACCAGTCCACCTTCTCTGCTTCCTCCCCTGTGTTACTACCAGTCCACCTCTCCCTGCTTCCTCCTGTGTTACTACCCAGTCCACCTCTCCTGCTTCCTCCCTGTGTTACTACCAGTTCATCACTCTTTGCTTCCCCTCTGTGTTAACTACCAGTCCACCTCTCTCCTGCTTCCTCCCTGTGTTACTACATTCATCTCTCTCTGCTTCCTCCTGTGTTACTACTAGTCCACTCTCCCTGCTTCCTCCTGTGTTACTACCAGTCCACCTCTCTGGCTTCCTCCCTGTTTACTACAGTCCCCTTCCCTGCTTCCCCTGTTTACTACCAGTCCACCTCTTCCTGCTTCCTCCCTGTGTTACTACCAGTCCACCTCTCCCTGCTTCCTCCCTGTGTTACTACCAGTCCACCTTCCCTGCTTTCCTCCCTGTGTTACTACCAGTCCACTCTCCTGCTTCCTCCCTGTGTTACTACAGTCCACCTCTCCCTGCTTCCTCCTGTGTTACTACCAGTCCACCTCTCTCTGCTTCTCCCTGTGTTACTACCAGTCCACCTCTCCTGCTTCCTCCTGTGTTACTACCAGTCCACCTCTCCCTGCTTCCATCCTGTGTTTACTACCAGTGTCCACCTCTCCTGTTCCTCCCTGTTGGTTCTACAGTCCACCTCTCCCTGCTCTCCCTGTGTTACTACAGTCCACCTCTTCTCTGCTTCCTCCTTGTTTACTACCAGTCCACCTCTCCCTGCTCCTCCCTGTGTTACTACCAGTCCACCTTCCCGCTCTGTGTTACTACTACCAGTCCCACCCTCTGCTTCCCCTGTTGTTACATGAGTCAGTTCAATCCCTGCTTCCCCTGTGTTACTACCAGTTCCCACTCCCTGCTTCCCCCCTGTGGTTACTACCAGTCCACCACTCCCTGCTTCCCTGTGTTACTAACCAGTCCACCCTCCCTGCTTCTCTGTGTTCTACCAGTCCACCTCTCCTGTTTGACGTGTTACTACCAGTCCACCTCTCCTGCTTCTTCCCCTGTGTTACTACCAGTCCACCTCTCTGTTGTGGAACGTGTTACTACATCCACCTCTCCCTGCTTCCCCTGTGGTTACTACCAGTCCACCTCTCCCGCCTGTTGTGAACGTGTTACGTACCAGTCCACCTCTCCTGCTTCCCTGTGTTACTACTAGTCACCTCTCCCTGCCTCCCCCTGTGTTTTACTACCAGTCCACCTCTCTCTGCTTCCTCCCTGTGTTACTACCAGTCCACCTCTCCTGCTTCCTCCCTGTGTTACTACCAGTCCACCTCTGATCTGGCTGTTTGTTTGTTGTGAACGTGTTAACTGGGTAAGGAATGTGGTTGTACTGAGCAGGACTGAGTTTTTTGGTGAGAAACCGGGAGAGGGCGTGGAAGAACAAGAGATAAAGAATATTTAGTGTGGTGTGCAACTGTCCCCTAACCTCATACTGTGTGGTTGTTCAACAGGGCTCCACGGTGCTGTCTCAGACTGGTGTCTTGTCTCTGAAGTTCAGTGGACATTGCTGAAGCTGGCGAGTATCTGTGTGGTGCGCAGTGCCCTCTGTGCTTGGGGCTCACCTCCAAGGCAAGCGTCAATCTCACCTTCAGGTACACAGAAGCAGCAGCCACAACAAACACACACACACACACCTAACACATGATGTGAGTTAGTGACCCTGTGGTGGTTCTGAGATTGTTCAGACAGGACTACAGGGCTTCTTAATGTATAGATAGATAAGACTCAGATGGAGTAAAGGAAGTGGTGATGGACAGTATATCATAAGACTCAGATGGAGTAAAGGAAGTGGTGATGGTAAGTATATCATAAGACTCAGATGGAGTAAAGGAAGTGGTGATGGAACAGTATATCATAAGACTCAGATGGAGTAAAGGAAGTGGTAGATGGAAGTAAAAATATCAGAGTAAAGGAAGTGGTGATGGAAAGTATTCATAAGACTCAGATGGAGTAAAGGAAGTGGTGATGGAACAGTATATCATAAGACTCAGATGGAGGTAAAGGAAGTTGGTGATGGAACAGTATATCATAAGACTCAGATGGGTAAAGGAAGTGGTGATGGAACAGTATATCAATAAGATCAGATGGAGTAAAGGAAGTGGTGATGGACAGTATCATCTAAGACTCAGATGGAGTAAAGGAAGTGGTGATGGAACAGTATATCATAAGATTCAGATGGAGTAAAGGAAGTGGTGATGGAACAGTATATCATAAGACTCAGATGGAGTAAAGGAGTGGTGATGGAACAGTATATCAATAAGAAGATAGATGGAGTAAAGGAAGTGGTGATGGAACGAGTATATATCATAAGACTCAGATGGAGTAAAGGAAGTGGTGATGGAACAGTATATCATAAGACTCAGATGGAGTAAAGGAAGTGGTGATGGAACGTATATCATAAGACTCAGATGGCGTAGGAAGTGGTGATGGAACAGTAAAATAGTCATAAGATCAATAAGAAACTAGATGAAAATAGAAAGAAAGTAAGAGTGGTGATTGGACAGTATATCATAAGACTCAGATGGAGTAAAGAAAAGTGGTGATGGAACAGTATATCATAAGACTAGATGGAGTAAAGGAAGTGGTGATGGAACAGTATATTATAAGACTCAGATGGAGTAAGGAAGTGGTGATGGAACAGTATATCATAAGACTCAGATGAGTAAAGGAAGTGGTGATGGACAGTATATCATAAGACTCAGATGGAGTAAAGGAGTGGTGATGGAACAGTATTTCATAAGAACTCAGATGGGGTAAAGGAAGTGGTGATGGAACAGTAATATCATAAGACTCAGATGGAGTAGGAAGTGGTGATGGAAAGTAATATCATAAGACTCAGGTGGGAGTAAAGGAAGTGGTGATGGAACAGTATATCATAGACTCAGATGGAGTAAAGGAAGTGGTGATGGAACAGTATATATAAGACTCAGATGGTAAAAGGAAGTGGTGATGGAACAGTATATCATAAGACTCAGATGGAGTAAAGGAAGTGGTGATGGGAACAGTATATCATAAGACTCAGATGGCGTAAAGGAAGTGGTGATGGAACAGTATTTCATAAGATCAGATGGAGTAAAGGAAGTGGTGATGGAACAGTATATCATAAGACTCAGATGGAGTAAAGGAAGTGGTGATGAACAGTATTTCCATAAAGACTCAGATGGAGTAAGGAAGTGGTGATGGAACAGTATTTCATAAGACTCAGATGGAGTAAAGGAAGTGGTGCTGATGGAACAGTATATCATAAGACTCAGATGGAGTAAAGGAAAGTGGTGATGGAACAGTATATCATAAGACTCAGATGGCGTAAAGGAAGTGGTGATGGAACAGTATTTCATAAGACTCAGATGGAGTAAAGGAAGTGGTGATGGAACGTATATCATAAGACTCAGATGGAGTAAGGAAGTGGGATGGAACAGTATTTTCATAAGACTCAGATGGAGTAAAGGAAGTGGTGATGGAACAGTATATATTAAAGACTGCAGATGGGTAATAGGAAGTGGTGATGGAACAGTATATCATAAGACTCAGATGGAGTAAAGGAAGTGGTGATGGAACAGTATATCATAAGACTTCAGATGGAGTAAAGGAAGTGGTGATGGTACAGTAATATCATAAGACTCAGATGGCGTAAAGGAAGTGGTGATGGAACAGTATATCATAAGACTGATGGCGTAGGGAAGTGGTGATGGAAAGTATATTGTCATAGGACTCAGATGGAAGTAGAGGAAGTGGTGATGGAACAGTTAACAGTCTAAAGACTTCAGATGGATGAGTTAAAGGAAGTGGTGATGGAACAGTATATCAAATCAGATGGCAAAGGAATGCATCAGAATGGCGTAAGGAGTGGTGATGGAACAGTATTCATAAGACTCAGATGGAGTAAAGGAAGTGTACCACCTCAGGGGAGACAGGAGGATGGATAGATACTCACAGTGGACAGAGAGAGTGACTTCTCCATTAAGATCAGCATCCAGGTTATCAAAGTCGYTGGCCGTACACTTGTACACCCCAGCATCCGAACGCTTGACGGACTTCAGAGTCAAAAGTCCCCCTGCAACTCCTTCCTTAATGTTTATCCCCTGAGCATGAGAGAGAGCAAMAAAGAGGGAGCGAGAGAGGGGTGGAGAGAGGGGGGATTGAAAGAGAGAGAGATTATTCAATGATTTATGAGATGAACAGGGTGGACTATGGCAGTACTGTAGGGTTTGTGTATAGCTGCACTGCTGTATAGTCTGAAATGCAGTAAATGTGTGCTGGTCCTTACATCCTTCAAGAACTCAATCTCAGGCTGAGGGTTTCCGTCTGTCTCACACATCATCTTCACCTCGTCACCCTCTCTGATTGGCTCAGTGTTCACCAGGACAAAGGTCGCTGTCTCAGAGGGATCTGGATAAGAGAGGGGGAGAGGGAGGGAGAGAGAGAGAGAGGGGGAGGCAGAGGGAGAGGGAGGGAGAGAGGGAGAGAGAGAGAAAGAAAGAGAGGGAGGCAGAGGGAGAGGGAGGGAGAGAGAGAGAGAGAAAGAGAGGGCGGGAGGCAGAGGGAGAGAGAGAGCGAGAGGGCGAGTTCAAAAGGGTGATGAATGACAGGCTGGTCTCAGGACGGCAGTTTCTGACAACAATAATAGGATGATGGACAGAGAGCACAGGGAGAAAAACAAAGAGTAGGGCAGACAGACAGAGAGACAGAAAACGAGAGAGTAGGAGGGAGAAAGAATGAGAGAGAGTGAGGAGACAGATACAGACAGACAGACAGCCACTCACAGTTGAGGGTGAGGGAGAAGGTGTCAGAGTCGATCTGTTTGATCATGTCGTTGGGCATGCTGTACTCCACGGTGCAGTGGTACACGCTGTCCTTGTCAGCCTTCTGGGGCTGCATCATCAGGGTGCTGGTGATGGTGAACAGACCTGATGCTTCCTTTACCACTGACGGCACCATGTACACCTCTGGAGGGGGAGAGAGAGAGGTAGAACAGAAGGGGTTGACTGGAATGAGACAGAATTAATTCCCGGGATATGCAGTTGTCAGGAATTGACTTGATTTTATGCTTGATGCTTCTGACTGTACAATGTAGTAGTAAATCAAATCAGAAATCTAATCAGATGTTATTGGTCACATAAACGTGTTTAGCAGATGTTTTCGCGGGTGTAGCGAGATGCTTGTGTTCCTAGCTCCAACAGCGCAGTAGTATCTAACAATACACACAAATGTAAAAAGTAGAAGAATAGAATATACGACGGTATGTATAGACATTATGGACAGTATATGGACAGAATATGTAATATGTCTGTAGAATACTAGAATAAAGTATATACACATGAAGTGGGTAAAATAGTATGTAAACATTTTATGACGTGGTAAATATTAGTATGTAAACATTACTAATGAAGTGGGTAAATAGTTATGTAAACATTATTATGAAGTAGGTAAAATAGTATGTAAACATTATTATGAAGTGGAAAATAGTATTGTAAACATTATTATGGAAGTAGGTAAAATAGTATGTAAACATTACTATGAATTGGGTAAAATATAGTATGTAACACATTTATTTGAAGTAGGTAAAATAGTATGTAAACATTATATGAAGTGGGTAAAATAGTATGTAAACATTATATAAGTGGGTAAAATAGTATGTAAACATTACTATGAAGTGGGTAAAATAGTATGTAAACATTATTATGAAGTGGGTAAAATAGTATGTAACATTACTATGAAGTGGGTAAAATAGTATGTAAAATTATGAAGTGGGTAAATAGTATGTAACATTTTTGAAGTAGGTAAAATAGTATGTAAACATTATTATGAAGTGTGTAAAATAGTATGTAAACATTATATGAAGTGGGTAAAAAGTAGATGTAAACATTACTATGAAGTGGGTAAAATAGTATGTAAACATTATATGAAGTGGGTAAAATAGTATGTAAACATTATTATGAAGTGGTAAAATAGTATGTAAACATTATATGAAGTGGGTAAAAATAGTATGTAAACATTATTATGAAGTGGGTAAAAGTGATGTAAACATTATATGAAGTGGGTAAAATAGTATGTAAACATTATTATGAAGTGGTAAAATATGTATTATAACTTTACTATGAAGTGGGTAAAATAGTATGTAAACATTATATGAGTGGGTAAAATATTATGTAAACATTATTTATGAAGTGGGTAAAATAGTATGTAAACATTATTATGAAGTGGGAAAAATAGTATGAACATTATTATGAAGTGGGAAAAATAGTATGTAAACATTATTATGAAGTGTAAAATAGTATTAACATTATATGAAGTGGGTAAATAGTATGTAAACATTATATGAAATGGGTAAAATAGTATGTAAACATTATTATGAAGTGGGTAAAATAGTATGTAAACATTATTATGAAGTGGGAAAAATAGTATGTAAAATTATAAGTGGGAAAAATAGTATGTAAACATTATTATGAAATGGGTAAAATAGTATGTAACATATTATGAAGTGGGAAATA
>NW_019957687.1:9473-38259 GCF_002910315.2 Salvelinus sp. IW2-2015 | reverse complement strand
ATGTTCTTTGCAGAGGATCAAGGGGAACGGAAGGGAAACATTTCTTATTCAATGTGGTGTGTGGCGCTCACCTTCTTTGTAGAGACAGTTGGCTGTCTCTATTTAGACAGACAAAAAACCCTCAGGGTAAAAAGGCATTCCTCAGAGTATTCCTAATATAAGTGCCATTTGGAAAGTATTTCAGACCCCTTGACTTTACAGCTTATTCTAAAATTGTATTACATCGTTTTTCCCCCTCCTCAATCTACACACAAATAACAAAGCAAAAACAGGTTTATTAGAAATGTTTGCTAATTCATAAAAAAAATAAAACTGAAATATCAACATTTACATAAGGTATTCGACCTTTAACTCAGTACTTTGTTGAAGCACCTTTGGTAGGAGGTTTGTAGGCCCCTAGTTCGCACACACTTTTTCAGTTTATTTTTATTTTATTTATTCACCTTTATTTAACCAGGTAGACTAGTTGAGAACACAATTCTCAATTTGCAACTGCGACCTGGCCAAGATAACGCATAGCAGTGTGAACAGACAAACAACACAGAGGTTACACATGGAGGGTAAACAATAACAAGTCAAATAACATAGTAGGAACGAAAAGAAAAAAAAGAGAATCTATCTTACAATGTGTGCAAAAGGCATGAGGAGCGTAGGCAATAAATAGGCCATAGGATGTCGAATAATTACATTAGCAGAATTAACACTGGGGTGATAAATCATCAGATGATCATGTGCAAGTAAGAAGATAAACTGGTGTGCAAAAGAGCAGAAAAAGTAAAATAAATAAAAAACAGTATGCGGGATGAGTAAGTAAATTGGGTGGGCTATATACCGATGGACTATGTACAGCTGCAGCGATCGGTTAGCTGCTCAAGATAGCAGATGTTATAAAGTTGTTGAGGAGATAAAAGTCTCAACTGTCGGGCTCCGGGTGCGGCAGTGTCTAGGCACTGCATCGCAGTGCTAGCTGCGCCACAGAGTCTCTGGGTTCGCGCCAGCTCTGTCGCAGCGGCCGCGACCGGGAGATCCGTGGGGCGACGCACAATTGCATAGCGCGTCCGGTTAGGGAAGGGTTGGCCGGTAGGGATATTCCTTGTCTCATCGCGCTCCAGCGCTCCGTGGTGTTCTGACATGGTGCGGCTGGCTTCCGGGTTGGAGGCGCGCTGTGTTAAGAAGCAGTGCGGCTTGGTTGGGTTGTGCTTCGGAGGAGCATGGCTTTCGACTTCGTCTCTCCCGAGCCCGTACGGGAGTTGTAGCGATGAGACAAGATAGTAATTACTAGCGATTGGATACCACGAAAATGGGGAGAAAATGGGATAAAATAAAAAATAATTAATTAAAAAATTAAAAAAGTCTCCAACTTCAGAGATTTTTTGCAATTCGTTCCAGTCGCAGGGCAGCAGAGAACTGGAAGGAAAGGCGGCTAAATGAGTTTTGGTTAGGGATGATCAGTGAAATACACCTGCTGGAGCGGCGTGCTACGGGTGGGTGTTGCCATCGTGACCAGTGAACTGAGATAAGGCGGCGCTTTACCTAGCATAGCCTTGTAGATGACCTGGAGCCAGTGGGTCTGACGACGAACATGTAGCGAGGGCCAGCCGACTAGAGCATACAGGTCGCAGTGGTGGGTGGTATAAGGTGCTTTAGTAACAAAACGGATGGCACTGTGATAAACTGCATCCAGTTTGCTGAGTAGAGTATTGGAAGCTATTTTGTAGATGACATCGCCGAATCGAGATCGGTAGGATAGTCAGTTTTACTAGGGTAAGTTTGGCGGCGTGAGTGAAGGAGGCTTTGTTGCGAAATGAAAAAGCCGACTCTAGATTTGATTTTGGATTGGAGGTTTGATATGAGTCTGGAAGGAGAGTTTGCAGTCTAGCCAGACACCTAGGTACTTATAGATGTCCACATATTCTAGGTCGGAACCATCCAGGGTGGTGATGCTAGTCGGGCGTACGGGTGCAGGCAGCGACCGTTTGAAAAGCATGCATTTGGTTTTACTAGCGTTTAAGAGCAGTTGGAGGCCACGGAAGGAGTGTTGTATGGCATTGAAGCTCGTTTGGAGGTTAGATGCACAGTGTCCAAGGAAGGGCCAGAAGTATACGAATGGTGTCGTCTGCGTAGAGGTGGATCAGGGAATCGCCCGCAGCAAGAGCAACATCATTGATATATACAGAGAAAAGAGTCGGCCCGAGAATTGAACCCTGTGGTACCCCATAGAGACTGCCAGAAGGACCGGACAACATGCCCTCCGATTTGACACACTGAACTCTGTCTGCGAAGTAGTTGGTGAACCAGCAAGGCAGTCATTAGAAAACCGAGGCTACTGAGTCTACCGATAAGAATATGGTGATTGACGAGTCGAAAGCATTGGCCAGGTCGATGAAGACGGCTAAAGACGGCTATTTCTGCCCACAATTGTTCTAATGGGATTGAGGTCAGGGCTTTGTGATGGCCACTCCAATACCTTGCCTTTGCTGTCCTTAAGCCATTTTGCCCCAACTTTGGAAGTATGCTTGGGTCATTGTCCATTTGGAAGACCCATTTGCGACCAAGCTTTAACGTCCTGACTGATGTCTTGAGATGTTGCTTCAATATATCCACATCATTTTCCTGCTCATGATGCCATCTATGTTGTGAAGTGCACCAGTCCCTCCTGCAGCAAAGCACCCCACAACATGATGCTGCCACACCCCTGTGCTTCACGGTGGGATGGTGTTCTTTGGCTTGCAAGCATCCCCCTTTTTCCTCCAAACATAACGATGGTCATTATGGCCAAACAGTTCTATTTTAGTTTCATCAGACCAGAGGACATTTCTCCAAAAAGTACGATCTTTGTCCCCATATGCAGTTGCAAACCGTAGTCTGTTTTTTTTATGGTGGTTTTGGAGCAGTGGCTGCGACCTTTCAGGCTATGTCGATATAGGACTAGTTTTACTGTGGATATAGATACTTTTGTACTGGTTTCTCCAGCATCTTCACAAGGTCCTTTGCTGTTGTTCTGGGATTGATTTGCACTTTTCGCACCAAAGTACGTTCATCTCTGAGACAGAACGCGTCTCCTTCCTGAGCGGTATGATGGCTGTGTGTCCCATGGTGTTTATACTTGCGTACTATTGTTTGTACAGATGAACGTGGTACCTTCAGGCATTTGGAAATTGCTCCCAAGGATGAACCAGACTTGTGGAGGTCTACAATTGGTTTCTGATGTCTTGGCTGATTTCTTTTGATTTCCCATGATGTCAAGCAAAGAGGCACTGAGTTTGAAGGTAGGCCTTGAAATACATCTACAGGTACACCTGCAATTGACTCAAATGATGTCAATTAGCCTATCAGAAGCTTTCTAAAGCCATCAACATCATTTTCTGGAATTTTCCAAGCTGTTTAAAGGCACAGTCAACTTAGTGTATGTAAACTTCTGAACCACTGGAATTGTGATACAGTGAATTATAAGTGAAATAATCTGTCTGTAAACAATTGTTGGAAAAATTACTTGCGTCATGCACAAAGTAGATGTCCTAACCGACTTGCTAAAACTATAGTTTGTTAACAAGAAATTTGTGGAGTGGTTGAAAAATGAGTTTTAATGACACTAACCTAAGCGCATGTAAACTTCCGACTTCAACTGTATATACTGTACTGAAATATCTTTCAGAAATCCTCTGTTGGCGTCAGTCAGTATTTCCCTTGGCAGGGACACATCATGCCTCTGATGTGATTTTAGAGGCTTATTTGGAAACCATGGTTTCACAGTGTAGTCGGCTCTCCTTAAACGTGGCATGGTAAAAGCTTKATTGGCATGGAAAGCTTCATTGGCATGGTAAGCTTCATTAGCCTTATTATGAAAGGATCTGGACATATGCATACACATTCTTCATAGATGGTGCAAAGGATAAAGTCATCAGATGAAAAGGGCCCTGATCCGTTTGGAGAACCAGAACCAGGCTTCTAACCATAGGGCAATGGTCAAGACTGACAACTGATTGGAACAGGAACAGTGCTGAATCATTACAACTCTTTGAATCATATTCTCCCCTTAACTCTCTTAGTGACTGCTCTGATTTACTTCAATAACCAAGGGTGGCAGAAGTTTAAGGAGTGTGTGCGAAGGTTAAGTGACACTGACWGATGAATRTTTTCTRCTTCAATCATTGTCATTCCACATCAGCTTCACRGATATCTACAYGGTGATATTTWAGCYAAGCTTCATTTCACAATCTYTKTTTTTAAATAAAAGATTATGGAAATCAGATCAGTGATCTGGCATGCAGGTTAAGGTTGCTAAAAAATGTACCCTCAAAAAACAGGCTTAGCCCATGCCAAAGGGATTATGAATTCCAGCAAAGTCAGTGTGATCTGTAGCTAAAATATCCTAAAAAAAAGAGGTGGTGGAGGAAGTCGGTCTCTATCCATCACTCTCCAGTCAGCTCCAAGCCTTACTGACGTCAGTTTACAGGTGACTGTTGAATACATTAAACAGCCATGGCCCTGGCAATGTCCAGGCTTTTTCTCATACATTTACTCCACACTGGCAGATGTCTCCATGCTAGTATTCTTCATGGTCCTACCTACGATGGCTTTTCCAAACAAATTATAACAATCCTGGTGGTTCCTTGTGCAGGTATCTCAAATAAACAATCTGAGCTGAGATTTGACTGAGACAGAATGGCGCCAGACAAACCAGCATCGCTGAAAGGTACTGTCTTGGTTAGCAACAGTGCATTACGGGTCATGCAAAGCCTAGAGGCGGTGGGTGCATCTAAGGGTGCAGAGTGCAGCCGTGAGCGAGCAGGAAGAACCCTACAAAGCAGCAGCAACMTGTGCATTCACCTGGAGGCTCAAGGAGACCAGAGGCCTTGTTATAGAAAGAGGCTCTCTGAAAGGTCTGAATGTCTATAGCTCAGAAACAGAGAGAGGAGAGGATGTGAGGGACAACTCAGCTTTACATAAACATCCWTGCAGACGCAGATTTATTCTTATGTTACTGCATACACACTCACACAAACAATGATTAGTTGTGTACATTGTWAAGGACAGAGACATATTGCTGTTACTGGTCTAGTAGAATATTCCATGCACAAAAACAAAGCAATTCAGTCCTTTCCTTTCTATTAGTTGTTTCTGTATACATTGTAGATGTCCAATGACTCATAATGAAACTCAATCGCTTTTTAAAACAAGTAGATGTGCCAAATGGGAAAATAAATGGCGGGAGGAGATTTACGAGCGGATATTTCAGGTTACCTCACAAACGCACAATGTTTTGGCTGGCAATGCTCATCACAGAGAAGCAAGCAGTTGAATATGAAACAGACAAGAAGTCTATTGGATGAGAGCGCYTACAAATACTCCCACCATAGCAACTATCCTAAGTTCCAGGTTTTAAGGGGATTCTTCAATACTGTCACTGAACAACCAAGACTCAAACAAAGTGACAACTACATGGTCCAAACAGGAAGAGGGTATGGGGGACTCACCGTCCTTCCACAGTTCAGACACAAACTTGTCAGTGGACTGGTTGAGCAGCGTGGCCACGTTGTCGTTCAGAGGGTCCATGTTCTTCATCAGCCACTCGTCAGCCTTGTAGTCCACCTGAGGAGAGACAGACAGACTTAAGCTAAACAGGCTATATGTACCGGTACATAGTGTTAAATAGCTTCCTTTTATCTTGTCTCACTGACTTTCATGTCTGATCAAATTAAATAGATACCTGGTCAAGAGAAAATGAGTTTATGCMCTGTAAACAAAACCTATTTATTAAGTCTTAACATGCATGAGGACTACTGGTGCTGTGYACAAAATGTACATCTGAACRTTGTGTGACWAATTTAATAAGAAAATGGATGAAGATGATATYAACTTTATTTCATGTGGAGTCTGGCCTGSAATYTACACAGGCCRTCTKCAGATGGGAGACCACACTGAGGTGAAAGTTGAAAAATRCTTGAWTACGTAACAGTGTAAAATCGGTCTCACACCAARGTGAACCAGATGTGGAGATTGGGAGCACAACTGGGCTTTTGTGCTAAGGCAATTACCTGTTAACTAGAGCTTTAGTGGAGACATGTCCGCTGCCTCAAAGGCAGCACTTTAACATTGACTGGTTACAACGTCATTCAGAAAGAAAATGTTTCTCAAGACATTATGGAGCTGAACAATAATTCTAATTTCAAAAACACTGCTTCATCTMTCCAACACTSCAACCCCTAACCAGGCAAAGCAACAAAAATGTCAATGGCAAATCAGTTTCTTCAAATGAATGAGGCCCTCACCAGAAAAAGGGAGCTCATATGGCAGAAATACCTTGTTTTCACCAATCAATGATACAATATGAGAGGACGAGCAGAGGAGAGGAAGTCATTTCAGTGTATTGAGACCCAGGCTCTGTGTGGACGTACCCTGCCAGCGTAGTGAATGATGCAGAAGTCGGCTTTGTCCTTCAGCTGCCGGGGTTTCTGGAACTTGGGGTGGGTGCCCTGCTCCTGGAGCACCTTGTCTACAAATGTCTTATCAGTGGCCTTAGGGAACCAGCACTCTTCATCCAACAGGGCCAGAACTCCTGGAGGGTTGGTCTGCAGACAGAGAGAAAGGAGAATAATCTGATGAAGTTCCTCAGACATAATCTTGAGTAAAATACACCTATATGTGTAAAGATGAAAAGCTGACCGGTCTCTCAATGAGGTCGATGCAGGGCTGCAGGTCCAGGCCGAAGTCGATGAAGCTCCACTCGATGCCCTCCCTCTGGTACTCCTCCTGCTCCAGGATGAACATGGTGTGGTTGAACAGCTGCTGCAGCTTCTCGTTGGTGTAGTTGATGCACATCTGCTCAAATGAGTTCAGCTAGAGGAGGGATATGGGGAGATAAAGAGATGTGAAAGATGAGTATTACAGATCAATAAGACAAGACAGTCCCTCTTGGACATGATTATATGTCTGCAACAAGAGATGAATGATCTTGAAAATAAGTTTACCTCAAATATCTCAAAGCCAGCGATGTCCAGGATGCCGATGAAGGAGGCTCCCTGTCTCTTGGTCCTGTCCAGGGCCTTGTTGATGCGGTGGACGAGCCAGCGGAACAGACGCTCATATGTGGCCTTGGCCAGGGCTTCCACTGCAAAGTCAGCCTGAGGAGAGAACCAGAGAGAGATAGACGACAGTTTGCTGGGTACCAGTCTGTATCTACTTAACCCAACTTCATGGACCTACATAGATTGGTGTTAGTGAATGCAGAAAGAGTTAGGATTGTACAACTGATGGGAACTGGAGAACAGCTCCTACCTGTTCTTTGGTCTGGGCCTTCTGGACGTAGTCTCGGCCCACTTTGATGCGGGGGGACAGAATGGCCCTAGTAAACTCCATCACATTCAGCCCCAGCAGGTGGCACAGCTTCTGAGCCGCTGGGAGGGAAGACAGGACATTGGGTTACTAGTGACCCATCAGTGTTGCAACCTGGAGATGGGCACAGTCAGAGCCTTCTATACAGTACAAATAGAGAGCTTTGTTTGCAGCCTAACCAGTCTCAATTCAAAACAGTTGGGGAAATGTCAGACAGATGTAATGAAAGACCTCAGTAAAGCACTACCGCTTCATTTCACCCCAGCTACCCAAGGATATCGCCACAGTCTGATGTATGATTCATCAGTTAAAATCACCAAGGATAAATCTCAGCAGAGACACATCCATTTCCCTAATGACAACCAAACTGCATGGCTTACCGTTATAAACTGACCATTAATGCAGAGCAACGTGCCAGAAAGAAATGATAAATGACACATTTATTCCTACTAGCCATCTCCTTCTGAAGTAAAATAAGTAAAATACAGACATGCAGCATGAGCCCCGGGGTATAACATACCTGATATGGACCACTACAATGTGCCTGCATGTCTTTATATTAACAAAATCCGGACAAAGAGCTCCCGCCCAGACACGGTCACTGCAGGAGTTCCTAGGAATCTGACCTCTGTTCAGTGAAGTGTCTCTGTGCTGCCAGACTTCATACTGTACTAAGGACAGACATCTGGAGCTGCTGACGCTTTGCTATCCTTGTCTCAGCCACAACGGTGAAGGATGACTCTACTCTGCTAGTGTTGTGATTCCAGCTGACTCACACTAAGACCCAATACTGATTTCAGCAGAATTTTAATGAAGCTGTTCTGCAGTAAATTATGTGGACCAAGTGAGTGGACTGTTTTTGAGGCTGAGCAGCATATTGTGGGAGGATGATCAATGTTGAAGACTTGCAGCCCAGAGAGTAAGCTCACTGTAAACTGGGACAATGTATTTTCAGCTGTGTGGTGAGAAATGGCCAAACTTAAGCTGGATGATTTCAAAGTCCTGGAGTGTTGGTTGGATTATGTATGGCCTCTGAGGGTATAGCATTACCTGTGTTCTCAGGCATGGAGGCCTGGTCTGTGTTCCTCTCCTTCTTGAAGACAACGTTACCAAACTGTAGTACTGCAGACACCACCTTCAGCATGCCTGAAACCACAAGGGAGAGGGAATCAGACAAGAGGCAAGGACAGACACTGATACTACATGTATGGTCTAGGGTGTGTATACTCACATACAATCTCCTCATGGGAGAAGCTCATGATGTGCATGGCATCCATGGTCTCCTGGAAGTTGTCCTTGTCCTGCTGGCCAGGGATGGTAATGTTGCCGTTGGACAGGAAGCGGTAGTTGTTGAAGCCCTCCAGGAGCAGGTCAGCTGAGAGGAGAGGAGTAGGGGGAGACAAATCAAAAACCAGTACTATAACAGAACAGCCAGGACTTCTAACATGAGATGAAATAATGAAATGGTATATAAAATATTGAACYAGCCATTTCTGGCACAGAACACTGAAAACTGAAAATAATAGACATGGTTGTGATTCTTCTTGCAGAAGACACTACTGACAACCATTATAATTGGAATGGGGTATAAGATACTGACTTTTGAGGTGCTCCCCGGCTCCTGCCAGAAGCTGGTAGAAGACATGGAAGGTCCTCTCGTCTTTGGCCTGGCGAACGGCCCTGGACTTCTCCAGCAGGTCTGGTAGGGAGTCAAGGTCCAAAGGAGCAATGCCATCATTCCTGTGCTGGTAAATGGCTTACTGGTTATTGTGCCATGCCTAGCAGAATCTTCTCAAACATACAATGGATTGGTATGAATTGCTGCTTCTTGCTATACTRGTATGATATACTGTAAAATAATGTGTTTATTTCTGTTAACGCCAATCTCAATAGACTTTAATATGTTCAATGCGGTCCCAATCTAGAGATACTGGGCATAATTTGCTGGCCCTAAAACGGTAAAGTCATGTGTTTCTGGTCACTTGTGTCTGAGTACAGGGTGTTTTGTCTAAAGAGCGACCATTTTGGGCTTCAGGCAAGAGCTCAACTGTGCACATCACTGGACCTTAGTTTTACAGGAGACTGAAATGCCCACRGAGTGGGTTGCTATTTAGTCAGTGTTTCCAGAAACCTTGACTACCACCATCTCAGAAAGAGGAATGCCTGTATAGCACAAATCACACTGCTTTATAAATCATACTTTCTGCAACGCCAAATCTTGCACAACATGCTATTCTTGAGGGACACAAATTTGACATTTSTCACAAGCATAACGACCAGATATAATTCAATCTTAGAAAACGAAAACCAGTATTCTCCAAAGTCAACCTAAACATGAATAAASAAAGGCTGTGTATGAATATATCTATCTCTAAGAACCTAAGTCTATCCACTATCTGGTGAGCACTCTGCATTGAAGTGCGCCACAAATCCCAGAACCCCTTGAGCCAAACCACGACTATGCATGTACATCTGCAGACTCCTYCATCCCCTCCCCCTTCACTTCCCAGTCTCCCATCTCTGAGGATACAGGTCTCGATATTGGCCCCAACAATGTAGCCGGTCACGTCAAAGTTGACTCTGATGAACTTGCCCTGTAGGGAAGGATACAAAATGTGTAAGGCAGCAGTTGTAAACATTGTGTGACATTGTAGGCCTCTGTGAGCCCAAAACACAGTCCCCACTGAGTCAACAGTATCACTTCTGCAGACATCAGTGACGCATAATGTCAGGTCTGGTCGGAAGTGGGGATACACTGTGTGTGTGTGTATGCGTCCCAGGATTATGGAAGATGGAAAGCACATTGCTGTGCTCTTTAGCAGACAGTGTTCTCCTTCATACACTATTTCACTGTATTCTGGAGAAGCAGGTCCTACAATGCCTATTTACACAAAGGGGCTGTGTATAGACCGTCTACAAATGTGTACATAACACACAGTACAGCTGTCACATTCAAGACTATTTGTATCCAAGTGTAGCTTTTAGAACTTACGAAACGTGACGAGTTATCGTTTTTCACCGTCTTGGCATTGCCAAAGGATTCAAGGATGGGGTTGGCTTGCAGAAGCTGCCGTTCCAGCTCGCCCTGTAAAGTGAGGGAGAAACTGAGTGATACAGAGCCAGTTAATACCGCCACCACCTAAACCAGCCATGAACCGCTAATGAAAGATGTATTAAATCGYTATGGACAAGTGCCTTTGCTTTCACCACAGGGTGGACATGGGAAGTTAAAAGAGTGTGAGAAAGGAACCTCTGTTATGCAGTAGACAGCTGCTATATTTCTACTGAATGAATAACCCATTAAAAGTATGATGTCAGTAAGATGACATTGTACCCAATTATTTCATACAATGTTGAGAAACACTAAATGTAAACCATATGGTTCAGCTCATCTGCAAAACCGAAAATTCAGTGCAGTCTTGACTGAGACTTTCTTTAATAATACATTCCTCAATATCAATACCAGTCTTTGCAGAGAAAAATACTTTTTGTTTGACTGAACACAAAATGATGCAGCACTAGAATCCTCCTCAAAGGGCCTAATCATAATGCTCTTAAATCAGATGTGGKYGTCGTGTTATGCTAATATTAACATCTGGGACTAAATATTATTCCGTTTATAATAATATACAGTTTAATAATATTATGTCAAAACATACACCAACTGATCAATTCGAGCTATTGAGCAGAGCGAATACAAGCCTACTATATGAATCATGTAGACAGAGGTTTATATCCTGTTTATATGCTGCTGGTCATGTCCATCACAGGTTGGAGGGCATAGCCAACCACAGGGCATAGCCAACTACAGGGCATAGCCAACCACAGGACATAGCCAACCACAGGGCATAGCCAACCACAGGGCATAGCCAACGACAGGGCATAGCCAACGACAGGGCATAGCCACCCACAGGGCATAGCCAACCACAGGGCATAGCCACCCACAGGGCATAGCCAACCACAGGGCATAGCCAACCACAGGGCATAGCCACCACAGGGCATAGCCAACCACAGGGCATAGCCAACCACAGGGCATAGCCAACCACAGGGCATAGCCAACCACAGGGCATAGCCAACCACAGGGCATAGCCAACTGGATTGAGAGGCCACTAGTCTACTTCTTCCCCACAKACAGAGAGGACAGAGGGTCAAAAGCAGCACTGCCTGCAGTAACTAAAGTGAGACATTTGGGGTGGTGAGAACATTCCTGTGGTTGTGACGATGCTCACATGCACCCTCCACTTTTGGGAGGCACTGCTGTGACGTGGCGGTGGCTACTTCCCAAATCCTCGAGCGGTGGGGGCATTCCACCATCCCACACCTCGCCCACTTTACCCACTCTAACCAGGGCGCTGGCTGTGTGGGCACAACAGAAATAGCACTGCAACCAGCCAGCCTGTAATGCCCTGGTTTCTCTTCGGGGATGGGACACTGGGGCCTGGTTTTTGTTGACCCGGTGGGCCAGAGTTTTCTGTGATTTTAAAGGTTGGGGGGTAGCGCTGCCCAGCCCCACCACAGATATGTGGGATAGGCTCAGCCTACATACGGGTGAGTGAGAGAGTGGTGCAGAGAGAAGTAGGGCTGCTGCCAGAAGGACTGGGGTCTGGCCCACTTAAACATACTGCAGCCTCTACCGTGTAGATGTGTCCCAGCCAACCCTGAAGCACATCCTATAACTTCTAGAGTTTTCGAGAAATGCACTACAGAGCATACATACACTAAACCCCTGGTTCCAGACAAGACACATTATTAACATAATGTTGTCTGAATAGTTAAACATGTCAATGTAAGAGAAGGGAGCATCACAGGGGTAGCTTGTGTTTAATTAGCCCAATGACTCCACATACTGTATATAATTTCCAGTGGAATGAGACTGGAGTCGGGGTGCCTGGCGGGGCAGAACACGACGTGAGGACTATTTTTCTTTCAGAAGCTCAACTCAGGGTGGAAATCAGATCTGAACTGTACAGATCACATGGAGGTATTGAGTTCCTCCTCCCACTGTCTGGATCAGAGTCAGAGAGCTGCTCCAGTCAAACCTCTCTCTCCTGATGGCTGGACGCTAGGGAGGGGCCATGTGTACATTTTCACTRCCCCTCTTATCCTTTACCTACTACACTGCACAATACCTCCCTACCTCCCTAATGCACACACATTGGATCAGATCAATGCAATACTTCCACTGCTCTGCCCCACTGAAAAAGCCCCAGGCTCCTGGCTACTGGGTGTCTGGGGCCCACTCTTCTATCAGAGCTGCTACTTGGCCCCCAGCCTCCCCTCTCCTCCCTCCCATCATCCCCTCGCTCCACATTCCTCTGGCCCGTGCTCATAGGGATCCTAACTGGACACAGAGGCAGCGTGGTGTGGGAGGGCAGTGGGCTGTAGTGGACTGGTGTATCCTGGGACCCAGGCACAGAGTTACAGCCAGGATAACGCCACACATCAACACTACATATATACAACCTGGGTGAGTGTACATTTTTTTAGGGGGTGTTTCATCTTAGCAGCATCTGCTTCAGCAAAGCATAGCTTTACAGAGGGGGAAAAAAAGGTTTTGGGAAAGAAAAATAGCTCCTGGGCAAACTGAGTGGGGGGACAATGAGGGCCAGTAAATATCTAATTTACACTCAGAAGTATCCACAGTGGACTATTCAGTTGTAAAGAATGCTGTAATGTTAGAAGTCTCTGTGGGGGAACAGTGGATCATGAATCAAGCTGAAACATTCTGCGCAGTGTATTAGTCCCAGGTGAGCCTCCATTGTTATTGAAGCATGCCCATGTTATGCAGCAGAGAGACAATAGTAGCTTCATTTCATTCCCCAAGATGTCCAAGTGAGGATCGCGATGGAGATAGGAAGGTCACAGCATTCCCACATCACTGACCCACCATGTGCTTATTGATTAGGAACAATCAAAAGCAACAGCTACTATCAGACTGTACTGTAGGACAGGAATCCACTGTGTGTGAATGAGTAGTCAGGTGTTATTATGGACACAAACAGTATTAGTGTGGCCGTGGGCATTAACCGTGCATGAAAGGTATTTGAAGCTATGCCAAAGGCTTTCTGAGCTAATCAAATGAAAAGCTAGCATGAATAAAGGAGAATGGTTGAGATATTAGAGGGTTGTTGTGGCAGAGGGTTTGGAGAGCCACAGTCTGATGTGATTTCACAGTTCACACCAAATCCTCTCATTGCCATGGACATTCAAAGTGGGAATGACAAAGATAAATGTGACTGGAACCTAACCACAAACAGCACATGCATATGGGGTTAATTATTGTAAGGTCACTGAAAATGAACAGCCACTGTGTTTCAAATGACAAAATATTTCTTTCACTTTTTAAGGCTTACTGTATGTTGACACTGTTGGGCATTTCCTTAAAATAAACCTAAAACAACTGATAAAACACAATGTAATACGAGTCTGTCGGTTTGATAGCAGACTTAAACGTTTTGCCAGCACAAACAAATACCACATATACTGTAGCCAGCAGAGATAAGCTCATAGGAAAAGACAGTACAGTTTGATTTCGGAAGGGCATGCAAAAACATCCAAACTGAGCACAACTGTTTTAGAAAGTGGGGAAACACTTGCCTGGAGCTTGTTCAACGCTTTAGGGGATTCGGGCTGTTTGTTTCAGGTAATAAACAAAGGGAAGGGTTAGACCTGGAGGTGCTTATGTCAAACACAAGCCATAAGCAGTGAACCTACTGTTGGCTAACATTATCCTGCAAACATTTGGCTCTGACAGAATGGCACTGAGCACCACAGAGCTAGAGCTGAGGTTAAGGTGGTACACTACAACAAACTGATTAGACTCTATTAGAGGAGCTGCGTTAGCCATTAGCATCAGGGGCCATTAAACTAGAACACATTGTTTAGAAGTAAGTTGAGTACACACTGTGGTAAAGCCTCTGCCTTTGGGTCCAGCATGGACACATTGGAGGGTTTAACAGGAGGAGTTCAGTAAGGGAACAGGGAAGMAGGGAATGGAAACACTCACAGGAATGTTGTGGTCTTTGCGTCCTTTGTGTGACGAGGCGACGTGGGCCAGGTACTGGATGACCTTTTTGGTGTTTTCTGTCTTGCCGGCACCCGACTCGCCTCTGTGTGAGGAGGAGACAGACAGGACCAATACATATCAGATTAAACAGAGGAGGAAGAGAGGATGGGGGGAGAGAGAGGAGGGGGGAGTGGAGGGATGAGGGAGAGCAAAGAAACTGGTCTAATCTACTACCAAGCAGGCCTCATAAAATAAATAACATTTCAGCACTGTTGAACACTTCCAGCAAATACTTGCATAACCCTTTGTCTACTGTTATAAATGTGCCTTTGGTTGCCAGACAGAGCCAAGCTTCCTGGAAGGCTTCCACATAAAATCTCAACCAAATACAGTCAAAACACATAAACGACCCAGCCCAGCCCATAGGCTCATCATGTCAGATGGGATGGCTCTGCTCAGCCCTGGGACATACTATAGACTAGAGAGAGTCTGATACTGTTGTTTGTTTTGCCTGCTCTGCTCTGTCTGATTTTAACTCCAGGGTCCTGTGGTTGGGTGGGCAGGTCTCCAGGGTTTCTAGGCTCTGCTTTTGGCCCGGCTCTAATGACAGGGACGTCCACAGCTCCGCCAGGACCCAACTCTCACTCCCCRCCAGYCCCAGCACACAGCCARARACCCGTGGCTTTACCATAGCCAGCTATTAGCTCTCRACACAGAATGCTGGCTTAATGYATAAATGGCCAGAGTGCAACTCAATGCGAGTCTCCTCCTCTACACTTTGTATATGGGTGGTGTGGGGGTATAGTGTAATATATGTTAATCAAATGCCATTTCAGATTATTTTGATGTTTTGTTGCACCCTCGACAACTACTGTGATTATTATTATTTGACCATGCTGGTAATTTATGAACATTTGAACATCTTGGCCATGTTCTGTTATAATCTCCACCCGGCACAGCCGGAAGAGGACTGGCCACCCCTCATAGCCTGGTTCCTCTCTAGGTTTCTTCCTAGGTTATGGCCTTTCTAGGGAGTTTTTCCTAGCCACCGTGCTWCTACACCTGCATTGCTTGCTGTTTGGGGTTTTAGACTGAGTTTCTGTACAGCACTTTGAGATATCAGCTGATGTAAGAAGGGCTATATAAATACATTTGATTTGATTTGATAAAGCTCTTTAGATCTAGTCCATAATTGAAAACCAGCAGGATGGTAGGACCTTGCAAATCACTTCAGTATAACTCCCATTCTGACCAACTAACAGATGCTAATGCTGCTCACTTCACTCCCACATACTGAAGGCTTGTTCTGCCTTCTTCCCTGAATCTAAGAGCTCGACTGTAAATCTGAAAGGAGTGACTGGGGTGCAACTCTGCATGGAGGAAAGGACAAGGACAAGAGGGGGTACGTCACTGAGACCCTACTTAAGGTGCAGCCACATCAGTCTCAGCGCCAGACAGGTTACTTTTCCAGCTCATAAAGCTGCTGAGTCTCCTCTGGAATCGGCCCACCTTAAAAAACAACCTCTACCTTCTGAGTCCTCTTTCAGAGATGGTGTCAGAGCAGGACTTGGCAGGCTGAGGCGATCTGTTTACCTTACTGGGCAGTTTAATGAGGTAATGTTTCAGGAGCAGGACAGCTAGCATACTGATGGAGCAGAGCAGAGGCCTCTGAGAACATCATCAGGCGTCATCAGGTGCATTAGCATAATGCAGTTTAGATAAAGGATTGGGCTGATAATACACCTCTGATATGGAACACTGAAATATACACATAACACATTTTTTGATATGTTAAATTTAGTCAATGTCATTACCCCCATTTGATTACCTCGACTAACCTGTAGCCCTAAACATTGACTAGGTACCAGTACCCCCTGTACTATGGCCTCGTTATTGTTATGTAATCTTATTGTGTTACTTTTTATTTTATACTTTAGTTTATTGAGGAAATATTGTCTTTACTCTATTTCTTGAACTGCATTGTTGGTTAGGGGCTTGTAAGTAAGCATTTCACGGTAATACCTGTTGTATTCGGCGCATGTGACAAATACAATGTGATTTGATTTGAAAAGCAAGCTGTTTTCAATCATGTAAAATGTTTCAGTGAAATGTGAGTGAAAAGGATGTCAATAGAAATGATCCCAACAGAGTAGTAGGATACTCACGTGCAAAGGATTGATTGGTCTTCACGATCTGTGGGGAAAAAAACAAAAAGACAGAGTCAGAATCAGCCTATTCCACTACAGATAATGTCCACACACACACATAGGCCATTTCATGACAACATGCATAATAATGTTTCCATAACCTTTTATTCTGCCGACGGTGGTATGATAAGATCCCTAGCTAGCTACAATTGGGGGCTACTAAATGAAATCAATATTCCATTTAATTTGGAACGGCAACCCAGACAAAATTAAACAGGCCTATTTATATAATGAATATGAATTCAGAGGGCATAAATGATTAAATATTAAAGCATTAGACCTCTCACCAAAGGATTCAGTCATACAACAGGTATACTTAAATCCAAACTGGTTCTCTAGCAGATTAGCAGGAATGTCTCACCTCATGTTCATGAATGGCCCTTTTCCCTTTATTCAGATTACAACCTCTCACTTTCGGTTATTTGAAAATGAAATCATCTCCAAAGTATCACTATTTTTAAAACAAGCCATAGAAAGTTGGTTGCAATTTCAGTTTAATCGACCAGAAAAGACAGAACAAATATTACAACCAATATTATGGTTAAACTCAAATATACTAATTGATTAAAYAAAAACTGGTATGATCTTTGTAAATTATATCATAAATAGGAATGGTGGAGTTGTCACACATGCAGCTAACAAAAATATATGCAAATGTCTGCTTTAAATTACAACCAACTAATTGCAGCATTACCTCAAAAATGGAAGAGGCAAGTGGAAGGGGGAAAAAGTAAGGAACTTGTCTGTCGGCCCTGCATTAAAGAACAATATCGGAAAGTTGTGATAAATATAAAATTTAAGGACCAAAAAAATGTATTGACTGCTGTGCCATATAGATTGCAAAATATAGATTGCATAAACACTTGGTTTATGTACTGATACACAAAATGACGCTGGATTCAAAAAAGGTTTTTCAATTTAAATTATTATACAAAATTCTTGCAACCAATAGAATGTTATATATATATGGGGGATACAACCATCCCAGCTCTGCAGATTTTGCTATAAAGAGATAGAATCATTAAATCATTTGTTCTGGTACTGTCCATATGTAGCTTGTTTTTGGTCACAGTTTCAGGAATGGCTGAAGAATTGCAACATTTACCTGGAGCTAAATCTGCAAATAGCACTGCTGGGTGATTTAAAAGTCATAGTCAATCCACCAATAATATAATAATATTCTTAGCAAAAATGTTTATCTTTAATTGACAATATGTAAAATCTTTGAGAATAGAAAGGTTCAGAACTTTTCTGAAACATCACAGCTGAAAAATATATGGCAAATATAAATCAAAACTGGATGGTGTTCAGAGATGGATGGGAGGGGTTGAGAGGAGCTGAAGGGTGGGACTAAAAATAACAAGATAACTAAATGTAAAATATACTGTGTCAGTAAAATGTATAAAGGTTCAGAATTTTTGTGAAACAGCACAGTTGAAAAATATATGGCAAATAGAAATCAAAACTGGATGGTCTTCAGAGATAGATGGAAGGGTTTTGGTATTGGATAGGACTAAAAACAAATAAAAGATAACTATTGTAAAATATACTGTGTCTGTAAAATGTATAGTATGTATAAGCTGGAAGGTGAAGCCAAAGTGTTGTTGTCCATTAGTTTACTACAATTAGGGGAGGGGTGATAGGGTTAGGAAAAACAATAAAGGAAAATATATATYTTTTTTAAATATTTTTTTAATATATATGTATATATGGGGGATTGGAAATTATGCAGACAATTACATTGATGTAAGCCAAAATCTATATTCAATATTAAAGCTGATCTAAAAGTCAATGTTCAAATAGCCTAGAACAGGGCTTTCCAACCCTGTTCCTGGAGAGCCAGCGACTTCTAGGTTTTTGCTCCAACCCTAATCAAGCGCGCCTGATTTGAATAATTAGCCGGTTGATAAGCTGAATCAGCGAGGTTACAACTGGGGTTGGAGTCAAAACCTACAGGACGGTAGCTATCCAGGAACAGGGTCGGAGACCCCTGGGTTAAAAGCATAGATAYAGACAGATGCTAGATAGATCAGTGCTCTGCCAGAGAAATACCTGCTGCAGCTGCTGTCCTCATGATTCTCCTTCTGCCTCTCATTATTCACCCCCCCCAGCCCACTCATGACTCAGCATCTATTCACCATCTCCTCTAACAAGAACCTGCTCTGTGGACTGGACACAGTAACTCAACTCTCTTTTTTTCTCCATAGATTGACTCTGCTGAAGCTCTTTAGTGGGTGTTGTGGAGGCATGCCAGTTTATCTGAGTGGCTATCAGCCCCCAAAATGTAATGGAACAGGACCTGTCGGAATGATGTGACAGGCACTCTCTCAACCCTTGAATGTATGGGAAATMAAATCACAAAGTTATTTGGGGATAGGTGACATAGCTGACARGACACAGTGACACCAGAAGGTATATCATCCGGAGGGGTGTAACACACAGAGTCAACACAATGAGGGTCTCTGGGTAGGAAGCTATTTGAGTCCAGATGGAAACATCTTGTAATGTGGACAAACATRATAGCCACTGAGGCACCTCTGTGTTTGGATAACCTTTTCTCCTAAAATGCAGACAACATTCTGACGCTGTAAGGATGGAGTCCTCGACATGCATGGGAAGAAAGACAGAGGTTGTTTCATTTCCTGTGGAAATCCTCCAAACGTACCTTAAATTCCTAAACATCAATATCACTGGGAGGAATGGCCCCTCCACTAATACCACCAACTCTTATCACCTCCATCAATATCTAACCAGTATTGCTGTACTCCCCAATCTCTGAATGGGTTTGATTTCACAGCCCCGCTGCTGTAGGTTACACTGATAAAGTTGGCGTGTCACATTAAAATATGTCTGTGTAGCCCCGGCATTACAGACAACCACGCTGTGAGTGGTCTCTGTCGCCAGCAGAGCGTATCCCCTCCACTGTCTGCTGAACCAGCAGCCTGCCTGACGCCCCTAAATCTACCCACCCTGGGGACGACGCTTTTGAGCCAGGGAGAGAGTGGGAGAGGGGTGAAGTGAGGACACTGATTCTTTGTGTGCATGTGCATCATGAATAACTCATGAATCCACTGCAAGTTTTAAAAGAGAAAGACATGTCTCAAACGGTGAACATTGACATGATGACAGCTACAGTGGATGGTTCTAGATGAAACAGTCAGAGCACTCTCAGAAGGGATCAGAGGGACACGAGCTTACTGTGTATGTGTTGGTTACAAGTCTGGTCCTATAGCAACCCCTTCCCTCTCTGTGTCTCTGTCATAGCTCTGTCCTCACTCCCTAAAAGCTCATTGTGCCTCAGCTCCATTCAGACTCACCCTGGCAGTCCATGGTATGAGGTGTTGTCAGTGTGAGGTGGCCTGTGGAGGTCTGGGGGTGACTCAGCCACACTGAAGGTCACCATTGGATACCCTTTAAGGTCACTGTGTTTACCTTACCAGCCCCATGTCCCTCTGACTAGACAGCCACAGAGGGCAGCTGTCACTGCTGGACCCTGCGTCATGGGTACATTGCTCCCCAGCCCAAGCCCATATTTGATCAGAAGATAAAGAGCTTACATGGTTTTATTAAGCCCACAGATCCGGGACTGTGACCTCATGACAGATTTGAACAATGAGTCCCAGGAACAAATATAACTCTACGGATGATCATCTTTAAACTCAAATGATGGTTTGAATGATAAATCATTCATGTCGGTCACCTTTCATCAGAGGACTGACTGGCTACCTGAATGTCTACCAGGTGTTATAGGCATGACCTTTTGTTATGTCACTATAGTGTGAACTGCTGCTGGCGACTAGTCACACTGATAAATGACCATATCGTTGAGCGCTCCTATTTCTCTGGCCTGTGGTGCTCTTTTTTCCTCCCAGAGACACAATGTCTGTTTCTACTCATACCTGTCTATTGCTCTATTACAGACAACCTTTCCTCTYCCTCAGCCAACCCCAAAAGCTATTGCTCTCCAAATTGTATGTGTCTGATGAGAATAGCAAAACAGGACGGATGATCGATGGGTTGCTGAGTAGAAGTGGCCAGGTTCCTGACTACACAGCAGACTCCAGAGCTCCACAGGTCAAAGTTTGATTACTCTTCCTCTCCGTGACAGAGCTTTTCACTGGGTTTTCATGAGAATAACTTTCTATTTAACTCCGATGGTTATCATCCACGTCATGTTGATTTTCAACCAGACCTTGTAGCTGTGATCGCTTTGAATCGAAGCACCCAACACCGAGCTACATCAACTCAGATATACATGATTAGAATATTATTCACATCAAGGACCAATCGCGTTTTTAAAAATGGCAGCTGATTGTCGGTAGTCAGCGATAATGATGACCTCAGCCACTGATTCATCGATCCAGTCACAGATATAAAATGGTACGCTGGTCTCTACCTACTTCCTCTGTTTTCTCTTGTTCTAATATTCTCTCCTTGACACCTGCCTTACTCCCTCTCCACTGATGAAGGGTTAGGCCTCCTGGGCCTACTAACAAGAGGACAGGGTCAAATCAGTACATACATTCATCAAGCTGTGGACGACTGAAAAACCCTTTCTGAAGGCTCAGGAAGGCTGATTTCAGTACAATCAAGCTGGCAGTCTCCTGCCATCAATTCAGAGTGAACAGTTCACTATAACCAGGGGAGAACCTATACCCCTACCAACGAAATACAACAGTTCAGATAATGGTTGGGCAGACACAAACATGTCCTTGGCCTTGTTGTCTGTTGCTCCACACAGCATGTAACAACTACGGGAATGAAAGAGATAGAAGGTGGCACACATAAACAACAATGCATCTAGGTCTACATAGACAAACAACCCTCTCCTCGTCTCCCGCCTGGGCCACGCGGCAGGAGACAGACTGGGGATCCGTTTTCCACTAATCATTTATTCCCCAGACGGATGAATCTACTCATTCCACACATTCCAGACCCCCCTCAGACCACCCCTTTTACCCCCTCAACCTCTCCCCTCCTCCCTCAACTAGCCCCCTGATCTCTCAACATTCCCATATACTCCCCAAAACATGTCCAAGCCTCCCTAATCTTGAAACGTAGGAGTACAGCGGAGCCCAAGTATAGATTGTAGTCTACTCCATTCCACGCTTCGTGCTGGACCACTCCAAATTCAAACAAGTCAAAGAGGCAGAGAAAAGAATGGTTTTATTCTGACTTCATGGGGTCTGTAGTTAGTGAAATATGATCACAGACTAGGGGAGGCAGGGTGAGAGCTGGTATGAGAAAACAGCCTCACCACCACTTCAACTGGATACAACACTCTTTTTCCACATCCTTCTTCCTGCTCTCTAAATTAGCTTCATAAAAGAAGTCATAAAACCCTAACAAACGCAGTGCTAATTCTAGAGCCATGGTTACCACTTTGCACACATCAGAAATCCTGAGTGATGGCCAGTATTCRCCATAKACTCTAAGGGRATAMCACTACCCAGGCCTACCCACCCTGTACACAGACACAGACACTCATCAGTCATAGTAGAGCAGAGGCATGGATCATCTACTASGACTGGTCATTAGAGCAGTAGCAATAGAAAGAGCTGTGGCCTGTTTACTCATATAGAGCAGTCAGGATGGATTCCAGGGGTARTTAAAGCCGGAGGAACAAAAGACTGAGTGTCTGTG
Organism: Salvelinus sp. IW2-2015; assembly: GCF_002910315.2. Classification (NCBI taxonomy): domain Eukaryota; kingdom Metazoa; phylum Chordata; class Actinopteri; order Salmoniformes; family Salmonidae; genus Salvelinus; species Salvelinus sp. IW2-2015. Next base: position 16,068 of record NW_019957687.1, on the reverse strand, counting down.
TGAGAGTGTGTGAGGTCCCTGCCATGTCTGGGGTTTCTCACTGCTGTATTGTCAATGCTGCGACGCAGGGAGCCTAGCCCAATCTCAATAACCCCTCCATACACACACACACACACACACACTCACACACAAAACACACACCCCCGCCAGCCTGCATTCTCAGACGGGTGAACTGGTAATCACACAATTAGATCTGGCCAGTCCTCTCTGTACCTGCTCTGTGTAACTGTCACCTCTGGGCTTCTGAGCTGTTATGTTAATTAACCCACACTAACACTGTGGAGTGCTGCTGCTGAGAGGACTGGGCCAGAGGGAGAAGCCGACATGCACCGTTCATTAAAGCAGTCACAACACAGTATGACTCTTTCTTCGTCAGAGGGGGATTCTGGTCACATATCCTGGCGGTAATGAAGCCTGATGAATGTTGTAATGGAGACTGGGCTTTTTTCTCTCCTTTTTTAAATGTATTTTACCAGGTTTTGTCTCATTAAAATACCTACAAAGTGATACTTTCAGACCAGTTTGACACAAAGCTGAGTGTGTCAGATCAGAAGAAGACCTTCCAGTTCTGCCAGCTAGCAGTGCATTGTGGGCTGCAGTCAGTAWTCAGTTATGACTGTTGGAATTTGGATGCCCATGGTTCCCCTCACCATCAACGCTGGGGTCCTGGGGCGAGGACATTCCTGTGATGTCACAGAGGGTGGCCTGGCCCACAGCAACTGGTAGGGGTAAAGGGGAGGAGGTTAGGGGGCAGAGGGGGGAGGGAAGCTGTAGACTGCACCCTTCAAGGCCATGGAAACCCACTGACAGTAATACATAGAGAGTAGCCAGTGTGTGGTGGGCCAGACTTGGGCATGCAGTGGGCAAGCTAGCATGGCGTCAGTCAACTCGGATACACAGATGAGGGCATTCTAGATGTGGCATTGTAGGCCGGAATGGAATGTGTTGCAGTGAATACTGTAGCTACAATAAATAGCTTCCCATCCTATGAGAGAGAGTACTTTTTTGGTTTGATTCAATTACAGTGGAAATTGAGATCATTGACAGGAATGGAATAAGGGTCAGATAGAAGGTGATGACTGTTCCCTATCTAGTGGATATGACAGGGGAGGGTCTGTGAAGTGACCAGTGGGACTAGAGGGAGAGAGAGAGGAGAGAGATCCTGCACATTAAAGGAAGGAAGTCATTGTCCTCCCTCACACCTAGCGAGGCTTCCTTCCTCCCACACCTAAGCAAGTTGACCCCCACAGTGGGGCATAACCCATCCCCAGCTGCACTGTACTCTGCTGCCCCAGGCTTTGTGTGTCTGAGCTAGGGTTGGCGTGCAGAGGGAGCCCCCTAGGTAATGTGGCTCTGTGCGTTGTGGTCAGTCCCTCAGTGAGGCCCCAGTACGGCACGGTGGCGTAGCCTTGGCTCCATGTGAAGTCAGGGAGTTGAGCCAGTCCAGTGGGTAACAGGCTAACCGGAACGCTAGCTAGCGACGCTACAACCAGGCCTTTGTATCAGCATATAATCCCCAGCTGTCAGAAAGCCTCAACATTCTTTCATGAAAACAGCGTCCGTCTGTCTCCCGCCCACTTCATTGCAATGTGTCTGACTGTCCTGTCTCCTTTCCCACACTCACRCTCTAATTTACGATTTCTCTCTTCTCTGTCCTAATGCTCTGCCCAATGCCAATAACCTTATTCCTGCACTTCTTTAGGTGTTTCAAATGTTTGATTGTTCAAACATTTAATAAATGTATTGCAGTCTTGGCTGTGCTTCTGTACTTGTGGAGGACGCTGCCTCTTGGTTGACAGGATGTAGGTGGTATCACTAATGGAAAACCCCCACTAATTAGCTGTCTTGTCATTCTTGTTTGGCTGATATGTTTCTTTATTGAGGTTCGAGAACAAGCTTTCACTCGCTAAGAGTGGCATTGTGTTCAGGCCTCCCACATAGTCATATCTTGAGTCTTTTGTTGTTGTCATGGCATTGCCATTGTTCCATGGAGAACTCCTTTGCATGTAAACAACTTAGGTGTTACCATAAACTTGGCAAACACACACACACACACACACACACACACACACACACACACACACACACACACACACACACACACACACACACACTTTGCTCATACCTCACAAAGCACATTTCCACATGCTTCTGACGCGAGGGTGAAATGAGAAACACCTGTGAATGTGTTACAGCAGTAACAGAGCCCATCATGGGGTTCTAATGTAGCCCTGCTGCTGGTTCAACATCCTAGGGCTTATTGGAAACTGGAATATAATGTCTCTATTCCACTGAATTCAGCACAAGCTGCTCTGAGAGGAGATATAGAGGACAGGAGAGTGGAAAGTGAAGTCATGGTCTCACTTCAAAGGAGGAGTAGAGACGTATTACTGGTCACTGGAGGGTTAGGTGGGTGAGACAAAGTAGAGACCCATGCAAGGGACCTGCATTACAAATTATGTTCTGAGCAGTGTTATGCACACGCACACACCACACACACACACACACACACACACACACACACACACACACCACACACACAACACACACACAACAACAGCAAGACTCAATGTTCCTTTTGGTTCACTAAACCCATTGCCCTGACAGACATCCAGCGCACCAAAATAGCAGGACACACACTCATGTTCTCAATGCTTAGGCTAGTCACAATAGAAGGGAGCCGCCCTGCCTGCTCCTGATACAGTCCCTGTTCAGACCCAATCCCTACGTCTGATACAGCTCGTCCCTGTTTGGACCCATTCACTAACTCACAACAGAAAGCCATCACTGATTTAAACACGGATGCACCTCATGCTGTTTAGAATGCAGTCACCTGGTAAAACAGACTGTTATTCATCCAAGCTCTTACCTACAGAGAGCCCAGTCTGGCAGAGCCCCACCCTACAGTCATCACTGTGAGAACTACAAAATGACTCAAACCTGTCTTCACTCTTAAATATGCTGAAAACAGGTTGAGTCCGAGCATAGAACACCTGCTGCCATCAGGGGGGGTAATACTGTACACCCAGGTTGTTGATCTGAATTCCTTGAATTGCAGCTTCAGATATTCCAAGGGATCTATTGCAGTGTACCATGAGGCAAAATCATGCAGTCCAGTCCTGTCCGTACGTATCTACATTCTAAGTGTGTAGTCACTGCTACATTCTCCAGACAGCGATCCAAACACTCCCTGCTTCCACAGAGATCCTCCATGTCAGAATGTTACCAAGTGACCTGGTTGTCAGTGTTCATCTGCCCARTTTCCATGTATGTCACTTTCAAATAGACATCTCCCATGCTCTCATTTTATGGAGCATATTTACATTCAGGCACTGCTGCTACTTTATCCAGACAATCCAGGCAGTTTTCCACATTTCCCCTCTCCCCAGAGGTCCACTAAATGTGTGTTTGTTGGAATCAGTTGGTTGTATACTGTTCCTCATGTCCCTCCTTTCCCTCCACAGTGGCTGGTGGCAGCTCCAGGGAGTGAGGGGCAGCAGCTTCAGGTAACCTCATCTCCCTGGCTCAGACTGCAGCTATCCCAGCTATGTGTGACCAATGAAAACACTTCTAGACAGTTGACGGTGGCTCTCCCTCTRCACCCACCCACCCAGCACCATGTCTCCAGTGGTGCCCTGCATGCCCAGACCGTGGGTGGATAGGTGGCATTGTGTGGCCACCCAAGACACAGGCCCCAGTACAAGATTGGACAGYCCTGCAGCGCTGGGGAAGCTGCCATTCTACCTGAGGTGGTTGAGCTTCCKTCTCTACCCTTACGGAAAAAATACATGAATTTCACGTGAAGTGTTCCAAAAACATGTTTCCATGTGAAGTTAATACGATAACGTGACAACATGTGATAACATGAAACTACACTTGAAAACATGTGATCACGTGAAGTTTTCCAAAAGACATGTTTTCACATTAATACACGTGAAATTTCATGTGAAATCATGTGATTTTCCACATGTGAAATCATGTGATTTTCTGTAAGGGTACTTATAACAGCCCCATAACCTCTAACATATACAGCAATCTATGATAATATTTTATTTCATAACAGGACTGTCATTCATAGTCAAGGGCTTTCATGGGGTCTCCACTCAACCCCGGTCTGTAATCTCAGACTCTGCTCCCTCCCACCAGTGAAACCTTTAAAAACCAGTGAACTGAGGATAACATGTTCATGTCTCTGGTTTATTAAGGGTGCATTCTTTCCCCCTATTGGAGACTCAACAGTTCATGGCTGTCTGAGATCAGAGATCTATGACAAGAGCCCGCCAACAGAAATACCATTTTATACTGAATGAACTCCACAGCTGTCTGCCATTAGGGGAGCATCTGCCAACATGTGTCTATATGAGTGGGATGTGTGTGTGTACACTGCCATTTGTCTGAAACTCTAGTACATTCACCAAAGAACACAGAGTTATTTTCACTACAGAGAGAGGGTCCCTAACAGACACACCCCTATCTCCCCTGGCGTGCCCCCTTCTACCATACCCCCGTCCCTCCTGGCCCTTCACACCTGTGCTGTCACTCAGACCTGACCTCTTCCCTGCAGTCAACCCTCTCTGCCRCAACACAAGACCCCCTATTCCCAGGGAAGAGCCCTGTCGGTCCGGGCCTCCCCATACTGCACCCTGGCCCCTTCTCCAGGCAACACAAAGCCCCCATTGTGAGCCACAATACAGGCCGCCCCATTTCTCTCCCGTCTGCTCTGGAGTGCAGGAGCACGTCCAGACCTACATGTCAGCAGCAGGGCGTGCTTCGGACGAGTGGGTCAGAGCAGAGAGAGGGAGCCTCGTCTGTAGCAGTTCCTGAGACTAAAACATGTGTCGGAGAGAGATAGAGAGAGAAAGAGAGAGAGAGAGAGAGTGTCACAAACAAACGACCTGAGGAAAGGGCTACAGCCCATAATAAGCACCTAGAATTATTCAAGCTCTGCTCCTGCTGACAGCTTAGGTGCAGTGAGGCCTCGGTACGGTTCGGTTCACTAACCCCCTGACTGAAGCCAGAGGGCCAGAGACAGGGACGCTGTTACTGTAAATGAGGAGAGAAGAGAATGGGACTGGAGAGAGAGAGAGGGTGATTGGTTGAGGCAGAAGAGAGACTGGTGAATGGTCTGTGAACCTTCCATAGCAATGCTAGAGCCATAGTCTGGGCTGAAGTCAGAACACAGACATTCCACACACTTGTCCTCCTGTGTTCTCCTCACAAAGGAGGYAAAGGAAGGAACCACGTTGGGGAAAGAGACCGCACAAAGCCACCCGGTCGCATTTTTCAGTTAACAGTGCCGTAAGTGAAAGGGTCCCAGAAAGGCCCTGGCAGGATGTGTGGAATATTTCCTTCAATGTCCTCCGAGCCAGAACATTTTGGAGAGAAGGGGAAAAAAGACAGAACAAAATAAGGAATGAAAGAAAATAAGAGTGGAAATMAGATTTTCTTCTCCTCTCAGGAACTGGACAGAGAGCCATTACAGAACAGTGGGGGATCCTTAACAGCCTGAAATGGCTTTTGAAACATCAATAGAGGCAGTCTTTCCACTCCCAAATGAAATAATCTGTACAACACACTGTAAGCACTATGCAGATCAATATTTATTTAACTGTGCAGGATACAAGATACTGTCAATATAAGGTCAGCTACTCAGAAAGTGAGCTGACACACTGTAACTCCTCTGTGTGATGTGCCAGTGCGGGAATGTTATTTTGGTAACACTCATATCCATAGTGAGGCATCCCTCTTCAGGCAGCCGGACAGTCTGCACTCKGCAGTGATCTGAGGGCCATGACACTACCACAATGACTCTGTACTTAGCATGCTGCAGATCGCTAAGACAAGGGATGACCCCATTCTACAGTAGACCCCCTAGGGAGTGTACACAATGACCACTATGTGGCAGGATTGGGGACAGTGGGGCAATGAGGGGGGTAGATTTGACATGGGGCCCCAATTCAAACACCTCTCATGTTGAAACTGAAAGGCAGGCTGGCCACAATGGGTGAGGGCTCTGTGCAGGGACTTAGCCTATATTTAGTTCATGGAAAGTATGATGAGGGAGGGGGTGATTGGTCACAAGGGTTTCATGGCTATCACTGGTTAAGAAACAATAATGTATGTGTGGATGGGGGTGGGGGTGGGGGTCACAAAAGGAAGTAAGTGATGAGACGTTGGGTGAGGTGGGGGGATAGAGGTGTTGGAGTTGGACCAACCAGTAAAGCACTTGACCTACTGTATACGTGTGGCCACTGGCCAATATCATAACACTACTCAACTCCTCAATAGAACTAAGAAGCAGGAAGGATTACTGCTCATCGCTTCAAGCTCTGGCTAAAAAAACTACAGACACAGACAGTAACAGTCAAAAGTTAGGACACACCTACAACTATCCAGGAGTGTAATTAATTCTTTGATTATATTAATATTTTCTAATTTGGTTTCTTTTAATTTATGAATAATAGTGAAAGACATTTTAATAGACTAGGGTGTGGAATGAACATATGAGAAGTATCTATTGTTGAGTGGATAACCAAGCCCCCTCTGCAAAGAAGAGGAGTGTATACAAAGATTCTTCAAGTTAATATTATTAATT
>NW_019957687.1:0-977 GCF_002910315.2 Salvelinus sp. IW2-2015 | reverse complement strand
GTGTAACACTTTTTGGGTTACTACATGATTTTATATTTTATTTCCCAGTTTTGATGTCGTCACTATTATTCTACAATGTAGAAAATAGTAAAAATAAAGAYAAATGTCTAGATTCTAACACAGGGACGTGGCTGCTAAGGGGGCCTGTGTCCAGCACCCTTCCCGGTACAAAGAGAATAGCTCAGCTTCTTCCTGAAGATGAAAAGATCTGAGATTCTTTCTCTCCCTGTAGCACTGAGCTGCAGCAGCAGTGATAGTGACAGCAGTACTGTAGGGTGGAAGACTAACAGCCAGAACAGCAAGTCACAGTTCTGGATATATCCAGTTAGGGCCAGCCTGAGGAGCTGTAATGACAGAGAGGCTCCAGGCTCCATCAAATATAATTTAGCTGAGGAGGCAAAACCAGACCCACTGAGAGACTGTACTGTTCAGAAGGCTGATGTTACTCTGAACTCATTGAAACTGAACACACACTGTATCTATTGAAAAGTGTCCCTTTCCAAGGAGCCAGAGATAGATGGAATTTCTCACCGAAGGAGGAAGATTAACAGTGAGTCGTGCATTTCCCTAGGATCACAGGTTGAGTTAATATCATCCTAAGTCTTGATCCTGGGCTCACACTCTCCAAATCCCTCAGTCAGTGGCCATCAATGTTAACAGGCTGAACTTTCACCTCTAATTAAATTGGCTCTTATCTGCAAAGGAGCCAGTGAGGTCCTGGTCCCTACCTGGGATACAGGACAGTCGGCAGGGCAGTTGACGGGCCTTAACACACTGCATGTGGCCATTAAGGAAGGCTAATTATGAGCGCCAAGTGGTTTTTTACTTAACGCAAACAAATACATGCCATGCTCTGAAATTGAGGCATTCATGTTTTTCAGACAATGTACATAACTTGCAGATAGACAGTACTCTGTGGTTTGTYAAACTACAAGCATATTGTTGAGCTTTTGCACCTTACGTAGTCTATAAGTGGT
>NW_019957686.1:51765-55516 GCF_002910315.2 Salvelinus sp. IW2-2015 | reverse complement strand
CAAGGCTACCAGTGCGGTTTCCTTTCTTTCTATAGTTCCTGGTTCCCCAGTTTACCATTCTGCCTGTCTCTGACACCAAGCTGCCTGCCGTTCTGTACCTTGCCCCACACACTGGATTATTGAACCTCTGCCTGAGATGCACTGCCCGTTCATTACCTTTTGGGACCATCTGCATCTCTGGATTATTGACCAGTGCCTGGCCTTGACTTGTCGTTTTGTCCTTGCCCGCTGTATCTTAGTAATAAACTTTATGTTACTTCGACACTGTCTGCATCTGGGTAATTCGTTCGCGATTACTATTGCTCTGTGCTGTCGCATACTCGCCAGGAGCCGAAGGTCAACACGACAAGCTTTCTTGCAGACACGACCAGACCGGACACGTCGGCGTGTGCGAAGCGCGCAAAATAAAATGTTAGAAAATCCATTGTTATTTCAACTGCCTCGCGCCGCGCCACGAGCATCTGCGAAAGCCAGGCTTAAAAAATAAGCAATTCCTAATTTCTATGCAGATTCGTGCTGCAAAATCCTGGCCTCTTCCCATCTGCCTCCATTGGTCTTATAGAAGCGGGAGAGTACCCACGTGCCATCTCCTCATTGGTTATTTACCCACGTGACCAGTGATGAAAACGGAACTGTTTTGCCAGTAGATTGTGGTAAGTACAATGAAAGTTTAGATCGAATCACCATGTAGATTAAACAGCCCTTGGGAATAGGCAAGGTGACTCAGAAACAATTCGGTGACCGTTTTATGTGTGGATTAATTGATCGGAGTAGAGTCCTTGGTGCCATATCAGGTAAAATAAACAACTCAATGTTTACATATCCAGGACCAAATTAGCTAGCAGACAGCAAAGCTAGCTAAATAGGACAAATTAGAGGTAGTAGTGGGGGTTTTTATAGTTTTTTGACATGCTTTAACTAACTATAAGGCTAGTAGGCTTCTTATGCATAAAGTTTTGAATTACTAGACTCATGTGCAACCTGCATTTCCATTAGTCTCTACTCTTAACCATGCTCTGTCTAACCATGAGGCCACAGCCTGAAATTTGGCAACAAATGTATGCTGAGGCATAAGAATATGAACAGCCAGTCTGAAATGTGTGTGTGTATAACAAAGGGCGCTGTGGGCGCTGTACTGTGTGACACGAGGACTGTGCTAATCTTAGAGAGGACAGACAGGAGGGGGGTGAATCAGGGTATTGTGACGTGTGGTGTACAGATCAGACAATAACAGAAGAAACTATACCCGACGAGAAACATCTGTTGAGGTCTGAGTTGATGCACTTAAACCCAATACTTATAACAAACCTGTTGGACTTGTACATGACTTTAATTTACGTGATGAAATGTAATTGATTGAATACCTATAACCAAACGTGATTAGCAATACCTGTATTTTAATATAAAGTAAGAACTTCATTTGGATAATTGACAAACTGTTGGCCTGGAGCCTGGGTGTCGTGTGTGTGTGCTGGAGTAACAGTTAGCCAGATAAGATGCTGGAGAGCTGTGGTTAGCTGAGCCAGAGAACAGTGGCCATTGTAGTACAGGTGCGAATAGCTCAGACAATATTACAGAGCTGTCTGACCTCAGTCTTTGGGGTGAAGGAGCGTAATCTACACAGGAACAGCGTCGGGACAATTCACATGCGCTAAGGGCCAGGACTGGCTTAAGGCCCAACATCAACGATAGGCTGGGTAAGCTCTAAAACCACGGCCCCGTTCTACTCTGACAGGCCGTGTCCGGAAGTGGGAACGTATTCTTCTTTCATGAGATAATATACTATCTTATGTCAGCGAGGGCAAGATTCAGTCTCTGTTCTTATTCCTGACGTGATGTTAAGGTGAACCCAGTATATACGGAACAATTGCATTTGCTTGCATCCTAATTTACTTCAGTTTAATAAAAGTACATAGCATACCCAATTAGTGACTCGATTGTCATACTGTCCTAATGACGATATTACAGATTGAATTGACGCAACCCTAACAATTGGTGACTCCCGACGTGATCTGGCAGGACTTCGCTGGACATTGACGCGCCAGCCAATTGGCCATTGCTGTCATCGGATGGTGTTTTCTCACAAAAAGACCGGTCTATTAAAAAGGTAAGCAGAATACCTATTGTTATAACTAAAATTCTGCACATTGGCGTTATCCAAATTCATTTTGTGAGATCACCTGTCTGATGTAGGTTACCAAATTTTAATAGAAAAGAATACAGTTGTTAAAAGAAAGATTATTATGAACATAGTTGATGGGAAATGCAATTTCAAATACCGGTATGTAAATAAATGATATTGTATGTGTATGACGTGTAATTAAAAGCCTGAATGTGTGTATGTATGAATGTACGCTAGGGACATTTAAAAATTCTGAAGGAATTTAGGGAAGTGAGTGAGGACAATGGCAACATAACCACCGTGAAGGGCGGGATATTGGACATAAGACAAGTTCTAATATTGAACGACAATATACCGGTCACACGGATTTTTATGTATTTACATGGTATGTTGGATATAAGATAAATTGTAGATTAATAAGTCTAGGTGTGTTGGACCCTCGACTAAAAGTGGACGGCAACATAGTCCAGGGAAAGGCAGAAGTATTGGAAATAAGATAAGTCTAGGTGTGTTGGACCCTCGACGGCAATACACTGAGTAAGACAAGTTCCCTGTAACAAGTAAACGGCAAAATATTTTAAGTTGGGTTTATATGCGCATATTACCGATCGACAATGTTTTGGAGATAAGATAAGTTTACTGATTGAATAAGACGTGTTGGATATAAGATAAGTCACACTGTATGTCTGTTGCTATATGATTGTGTACGAAGTAAGTCAGGCTTATATGTAAGAGGAAGTAAGGATATAACGTAGTTAGGTATACTCTAACAATACCATAGACAGTAACACACTTACCCACTATTTAATCATAGTCACATTAGGAGATAATACACAAATATAACCATTTGGGATAAATAGTTAACTATAATGGCCTAAATCGAAAAAGTGATGATAACACTGAAATCTACTCTAGAAATAAATGGAGAAAAATTATACAGAGAATGGACAGAAGAGGGCAGTATTGCAGCGCCAACGGACTCCCAGTCGACGGAGAGTCTGGTTGAATGCTGGTGACATAACGAAACACTTAAAACCAATTCGGAGTAGAGAGAATAAGGATAATCCTCGCTGGGGGAAAGCTTGGACCTTTGAATTGTAATGTTTTCTGGGAATTGTTTCGGTGCTGGAGTTTGCGAATACAGACAGTTATAATAATATGCTTGTTGGCAATTATTTCAGTGATGTTGGTGGTTCAGCGGTAGGGTTTTTGTTTTTGCCTTCAACGAGGGAGACTGAGGTTCGTATCTCAGCCTTGACATCGATAGACTAAAATTAATTCTGATGGTAATTCAAATATTTATAGGTTTTGCCCGGAAAGATACGGTTGTTAGTGTTTGTTCAAGATATGAACTGATCGTTTTAATAACTTATTTAGGTTAAATTAAAAGACTAATGTTATTATTGTTATGGATTGGCTGACATGCGATATAAATTTAGCGAAGTACAAATTTGTGGCCTGCTGGAGGTCATTTTGCAGGGCTCTGGCAGTGCTCCTCCTGCTCAAAGGCGGAGGTAGCGGTCCTGCTGCTGGGTTGTTGCCCTCCTACGGCCTCCTCCACGTCTCCTGATGTACTGGCCTGTCTCCTGGTAGCGCCTCCATGCTCTGGACACTACGCTGACAGACACA
>NW_019957686.1:0-51531 GCF_002910315.2 Salvelinus sp. IW2-2015 | reverse complement strand
TTCTCGCATTTATTTCTAGAGTAGATTTCAGTGTTATCACTTTTTCAATGTGGGCCATTATAGTTAGTTATTTTTATTTTTTGTTCAATTTTATGTTATTTTGTTCTTATCTATTATTACCCGGGGACTACTGTGTCTGTCAAATAATGTGAGAATATAGTATGTGGTTAATGTGTAACTTAAGTATATATGGTTATGTAATTTATATACATGTCCTCATTTTCTGTTATTATAGCAGCCTGACACAATACACGTGTCAAATAATGTGAGAATATAGTATGTGGTTAATATTTACACTTAAGTATATATGGTTATGCAATTTAATAATCTGTCTTACTTTTCCTTGCATAAAAGCCTGTACAATACATACAGAGGGATACAATCATAAAGCAACAGACATACAGTGTGACTTATCTTATTTCAACACGTCTTTTTCAATCAGTAAACTTATCTTATCTCCAAAACATTGCCGTTAAATTATTTGCGCATATAACGTAACCTCTCTTCATCAATGCTTTGCCGTTTACTTGTTACAGGAACTTGTCTTATTCAGTGTATTGCCGTCGAGGGTCCACCTAGACTTATCTTATATTCCAATACTTCTGCCTTCCCCTGGACTATGTGCCGTCCACTTTTAGTCGAGGGTCCACCTAGACTTATTAATCGACAATTTGTCTTATATCCAATACCATGTAAATACATAAAAATCCGTGAAGTCGGTATATTGTCGTTCAATTATTAGAACTTGTCTATTTCCAATATTCCGCATTCACGGTGGTTATGTGGCCATTGTCCTCCAATCACTTCCCTAAAGTCTTATATATAAGACTTTTAATAAAACAATCCCTAGCAAATTGCCACCATAGACATGTTTTTCTAAAAATCCATGAGTTTAGATAAAGCCAAACAGTGAGACATTTAGTTAAAATTTGACAACACAGTTGTTACAGACAGATAAGGGAAAGGGCAGACAGAGGAGCCCTCCCCGCACTGCTGAGACCTTGAAGGTTTGAGAGCAGAGAGGGGAGTTTTGGAAGGGCCGCTCCTAAATGATAATGTCAGAACATAAGGATATTTTACTAATCTTACCTAAGTCATTATTTAGAATAGGTAAGGTTGTTACCTGGCCAGGGCCAGGTATCAAACGGGGGAGGGGTACATTGTGGTCTAGGATAGGATGGGGCCCATTAGGGGTACATTGTGGTCTAGGATAGGATGGGGCCTATTGGATAATAAACTAATAAAAAATAAAAAGATTCTAGCTAACAAATAGGCATAGAAGTTAAATATATAATCAGATAGAACAAATGAGAAACTGTTTGTTAACCAAACCTGTATGTCCAAGATTTTATGCATTACAGGTGAATTAAAGGAGAAGGTGATTCACTCGACCTGGGGGCATATCGCACTTGGAGGGTGAGACACACTGACACTGCCGAATGATCACAGAGTTAAGGAGAAGAACTGTTGCTAATAAAGCTCGGGGGTCAACTCCTTAATGAAAAATCCCTGACCCCGACCTTTCATCACTGTGAGCGTTCATAGAAGTGAAGGTGTGGCTTGGTCTCTGGCTGATGATGTGTTCTCTGGGAGAGGGTGGGGCTTTACAGGACTGTTGGTAGTCCTGAGCTGTCTGATTACCATCACAGTGCTGCCAGAGCCACCACCAGTTCCAACAGACCGTGGTTCAGCCGGTCTCCTCCACCACTTCAAGACCAAGTCCCACGCCATCGCCTAAGCTCTCCAATCCGGTACAGGTAATAAATGTAAAAGACATCTCAGATAGTGACCAATTGGGGACTGAWWCTGGTTATGAYGGWYGGGAGAARATGTGGTTGGCCTATATGAGATACACTGCCAAAACACTTAATAGAAAGGACTGTGTCGTATGTGGACATGCCAGACCTATTCTGGCTGCTCACCCATTTGCCCTAAGCAATGGGAAAGGTTGGATGTGCATATTGGAAAGTTTCTATTATACTAAGCCAAATTCAACCCTGTGTAAAACTCTGAGTCTTGTGTTCCCAGAAGTCCCTCCCCAGAAGYCACCATGGGGGGTTAAGGCYTATGGGGGAAATTACAGCTGTAACACTGGTACAGGTAGGGGTATAGACTATGGGAGGCTCCCTACTACTGCCTGCATCACTAATGTCACTATGAACTAGAGGTGTTGCTGATGTATGGTGGATGTGTGGACCTGCCAGGCGGTTGACCCCAATTTTGAAAGGAAAATGGCAGGGCACATGTGCTTTGGCCAGTCTGATAACACCATTGACTATTATTGAGGTTACAGCTAACCAACTCTTGGGAGCTGCACATGACAAAGAGGCTCGAGACCAACCCAGGAGACGGCAGAAACGTGACGCTCCTTGGTCCGAGGGTACAGATAACATCCACACCAACCTGTTGGGGTCCCAATAGGGGTCCCCCACGAATTCTAGACATTAAACAGGAATGATGGCCTGTGGCATTTATTGCCCATTATTGGCCCAGCTATTGTTGATGCTAAGCAGAATGCCTGGATCAATTATATCTACTATAATCAACAACGATTTGTTAACTACACCCACACAGCACTTAAGGGGATGGCTGAACAATTGGATGCCACCTCTCGAACCGCTAGACAAAATAGGCTAGCACTAGACATGATTCTGGCCAACCAGGGAGGTGTATGTAAAATGTTTGTAGAACAATGTTACACGTTTATCRCTAACAATACCAGTCCGGATGGGAGCATTTCAAAAGCTCTGAGCGGGTTGGAAAAGTTATCTGTGGAGATGAAGGGTCTTGCAGGTGTGGAGGAGAGTGGACTGTTCCCCTGGCTGGGTGGTTGGTTTGGTGAGTACACTGCCATTTTGGTTACTGGATTTCTGACCCTAGTAGTCGCGTTTCTTGTGCTACTATGTTGCGCTGCTTGCATTTTACCTTGTGCCAAGAGATCTATTGCAGATGCTGCCAAAGCTTCTGGCATGATGCCCCTGCTTACAGCCAGCGGGGAGGATACTGAAGCAAACTATCGTGAACAGATGGGGTCAACTGAGGGTGATCCATGGTTTGCTATAAAATAATAAAAATTTGCTTATTTTTTGTTTAATTCATTGCTTTTTGTTGCACAATATATCCTTGTAATCTTTTACCCTGTATGTTGTCCTACCTTATGTCAAGGTTTAAATTTCCTGGGTGGGAGGTAGCCAACCTAGTACCTGTTAGGGGTAGCAGGGTAGACTAGAGGGTTTTTATTTTCTATACAATAAAGGTGTGTTTCTTTTAATCTTTGTATTTGCGGATTTTTTCTTWGTTGATTTTTTATTATTTTCATGAAATGCTATAGAAAGAGGTCTATGAATAAAACTGTTCTCCCTAAGAAGGTTATAAGTTCCTGGGTGGTAACGAGCCCACCTAGTATATGGAAWAGGGATGAAATGTTTATTGTATGTGACACCTTTTTTGGTGTCAAACGGGGGAATCAAAAACGTCTATGTTGACACCTTTTTTGGTGTCAAACGGGGGAATCAAAAACGTCTATGTTGACACCTTTTTTTGGTGTTTCAAACGGGATTGTGGTTTTATAAAGGTTTGTTTGACATGCTTAACAACTATAAGCTAGTAGCGCTCTTATGCATTAAAGTTGAATTGCTGACTCCTGCATTTTCCATTGTTCTCACTCTTACCAGTGCTCAGGGCCTAACCATGAATATCAGCCTGAAAATGTGTGTGTGTTAAAAGGAGAGAAGCAACAAATGTATCAGTAGTGTGAAGCTGTACTGGTGGCCGAGACTGTGCTAATCTTAGAGAGACACAGGAGGGGGGTGAATCAGGAGACTGCTGACAGAACCAATAACAGATAAACTATACACACGAAAAAACATATGTGAGGTTCTGAGTCATGCACTTATAACCCAATACTATAACAAACATGATTGAATATTAGCAACTGTATTATATGTGATGAATACTATAACAAACATGATGAATATTAGAACTGTATGATATGTGATTGAATACTACAACAAACGTGATTGAAATTAGCTGACTGTTGGTCTGGGCGCCTGGGTGTCTGTGTGTGTGTGCCGAATAGTACAGTTAGCTCAGATAAGAAGCTGGGAACTGTAGTTAGCCTTGAGCGAGAACAGTGGACATTGTATAACAGGTGTGAATAGCTCAGACAATTATTACAGAGCTGTCTGACCCCAGTCTTTGGGGTGAAGAAGCGTAATCTACAACAGCCAACAGCGACGGGACAACAGAGAGCGCAAAGGGGCTAGGACTAGCTTATGTGCCAACACCAACGATAGGCTGGGTGAGTCTAAACCACGCCCAGTCTCTACTCTGACAGGCCGGCTCGGAAGTGGGAACTATCTCTGTCATGAGTATTTATTATAATGTRTTTGTCAGTAACAAGTGTCTTCTCTGTTWCCACCCTGCGGGGTGGGGCAGTGGACCCGTATATACGAAAAATGCATTTGCCATTTATTAACTTTTGAATTAAACAATTATTTTAATCAAGTTCAGGTGTCCTATTGTTCCTATCTCAGTTGAACTTACGCAACCCTAACAAAACCTAACGATGTATTTGAGAAACAAGTGCTCATTGTTCAACTATGTGTTTTCAATAAACATTGGAGATGGAATATGTTAACAAATGATGTCAAAAATCTACGCCAACCCCGTGTTTTGTCCCATAGTTGCGCACCTGGCGTTTTTTTTTGCTAAACAATCAACCCCTACTATAACCCCAAAGTAAGATTCCACAGCCACAAAGTCAAAATTGGCTACAAAAAAAATAGGTTAGGGTTTAATTTAAGGTTAGGCATAAGGTTATCATTGCCGTTGTTAGGGTTAGGTTTAAATTCAAATGTTAATTAGAGAAATTGTAGAATTAGGCGGGGTTTATGACTTTGTAGTTGTAAAAACGAGTGACAACCAAATTACTGGGGCCAGCAAATCTCGTCAAATTGACTGGGGCTGAGCGATTTCTACATGTTTAACATTTGCTGGCCTCAGTCAATTTGACAAGTCTTTCGCCTTTCATTGACCAATAAGGCTGCACCATTAGATTGCAATTGTGTCCGCCCCCAATAACATTTTTTGGGGAAAAATACTATCACTGTAATATTATTACATTGTATTGCATTACACCCTCTAAACTTATTCGACAGATACCGGTCTTTGGCCAAAATGCGTTTTGTAATATTCATGTAATTATCATCTTGCAGTACCCCCGTGGCCCACACTGAGAACCGCCAGGGGTACTCAACTCAACCTACGAGGTCCAGAGCCTGCTGGTTTTCTGTTCTACCTGATAATTGCACACACCTGGTGTCCCAGGTCTAAGTCGGTACCTGAAAAAATGCAGTGTGGTCCAGAGTTAAGTTTGAGGGGTCTACGCAATACTATTACTGATATGACAGAAATGTATGAGAAAACGTTACTCACACAACGCAGCGCGCCATAGGACTGCAGGCAAGGCTAATAAAACTGAAATAACCGTGGTTATCAGAATTTGGGGTAAATTAGAGTTTGTAGAAGTTGCAACATTTATCTCTGGTTTATCACTTGATGTATGTGGCTTACTGTAAGGTTATGATGGTTTACTGTAAGGTTACGATGGTTTACTTGACCATACAGTAAATCATCAAAGGAATGGCAGATGTAAACCTGAACTACGAACAAACATCAACAAAACTAATAGTCTTTTACAACCTTTATGTACAATACAAAACATCTAAAATGGAACTACAATGTAGATGGTGTCTGAAAAAGTAAAAAACAAAATTGTCTTTGTAGTAGGAATAGTCATGCTTTACAGTGTGGTATGATCTTTCTCCAGAAACCTCCATAGCCTAGTCAATTCGGTGGTAAAGAACGGACAAACGAGAATATACTGCGATACACACGTTTTTCTTACATCACAAGAAACACATTTAAAGCAGATACATATACGCCTATGCTTTCTTTACTCCTGCTCAAACCCAAATACAGTACACCATATGATGAATCCAGCGTTCACATTCAATACATCCAGTGTATTTACAGTTAAGGTCTGGACATAGTCTATTGCTGAAGGCTAGCCTTACTTTGTATTCAATGTTGTATTCCAAAAATATAATAACAAAATATTTATTTTGTCAAGGAACTTCTTTCTGGCATTGAGCACTTGTGTTGAACGTATGCAGTCAGATATGGGGGTGAAATCAACCACACTACTGATCTTATACTAATGTCCTGAGAATAGGGAGTACTGAGACCGGTTACTGCAGGTTAAAGCAGGTTTTTATGACCGCCAAATAGAGACCACACAGACTTCTCCTACCACTTTTGATTTTATTTGTTCCGTTAACCCTGAAAGATGCTTAACCCAACACGCCATCATGTCAGGTCATTGTTCCATTCGTGTTTTTAAGGAGATGGCCAACAGGTGGTAGGCATCGGTGAGAACATTATTTTCCCACAATACACTTGATGGGATAATCCATGGCCCTGTCAGAATACTTGAAAGAATGCGCATTTCCTTCCTTGTTTCCCCTGAGGTAAGCACATATTTATAAGTGACTGAATAGGTTTAACTAAGCAAAATCCTATTACTTTCAACAATCCAACCAATTAAGATCTGTGATTACTTCAAAGGAAATTAGGACGGAAGGACGCAAGTCAACTATTCGAAAAGGTTCAGAGGTCTTGCATTCCCTCATCTGGGCCCTCGTCCAGGCCCTCGTCGTCTTCCTCCGCCCTGGCGTCCACCTCGGCCGTGTCGGAGAACTCATGCAGCAGAACGTACTCGCGGCTACTGAAGCCAAACTTGAGCACGTCCTTCTCCTTGAGCTCGTAGTAGCGCTGCGCCTCGATGCGCTGGTTGTTCAGGTAGGTGCCATTGCCCGAACCTAGGTCAATGATGTAGGGCTTCACCCGCCGCCCACCAGTTCCATCCGAACGCGTGAACTCCACCAGCCTGGAAATCAGCAGACACAAAACTACATTACCCAGAGGTTGAAACTGTCCCAACTCAGAACTACGTAGCCTAGAGCAGGCCTGTCCAGGCCTATCCAACACTGTTCCTGGAGAGCTACCGCCATGGAGGTTTTTGCTCCAACCCTAATCTGATTCTAGTTATTAGCTGGTTGATAAGCTGAATCAGGCTAGTTACAACTGGGGTTGAAACAAAAACCTACAGGTGGGCAGCTCTCCAGGAACAGTGTTGGAGAGCACTGACCTAGAGATTGAAATCACATAAACCCAACAGAACTACATTAACCAGATGTTAAGTGTCAGACTTCAACAAAATGTTGGGAAATTATGTCAAACTGGAAAATGGCAGAATTTCAAAACATAGAGAGATGATTTTCGAAGGATTAGCAGCTAAAATAATGTCATCCCGAGGGCCTGATTTGAGCAACCAAGTGATTGTCAGATCTCACCTGTACTGGAACACAGCGTGCTGTTTGGAGCAGGAGGGGTGGTCAATGGGGATATCCGCAATCTTCCTCTGCCGCCCCATCAGGTAGGCACTCTGCCTGTGAACGTACATGACCGGGAGCTGCTCATCGTTCTTGAAGGGGTACAGTCGCCACCTGCGCTTYGGGATGCGAGCCTCGGGGGGCTCGTTGTACTTGATCACTTCCCCCCTGAACGTGTTGGTATCTTCCGTGAGCGCGCCAGACAGTGCAAAGTTGGGCTTCTCTTTATCGACTGGGGGGCTGTCTTTGCCCTCGCCCCCCTCTTGGGTACCTTGTCCGAAAGCTTGTCCCTCACCATTGTTCTCCTCAAACCGGTGCCGGTTGTCCCGTCGTTGATTGTCATGCTGCTGTCTCTCAGCCTGCTGCTCCTGGAAGGAGCGGGATTCGCGCTCTCTGGGCCTCTCCCCACCTCCACCCCGCTCTCTCTCACCTCGTTTTCTCTCCCTGGGTCTGTCAGACTCTCTGGGTCCGTCAGCCTGCTCCCACCTACTTCGCCGCACTGGTGGCTCCGAGGGCTCTGGCTTGTCGTTGCGGTCACGCCTTCTACGGTCATCGGCACCGCGGTGGTCATCCTGCTCCTGTAGGGGAGACAGTGGGACAGGAGATAGGGGATTTAGCCTGATTCCAGAGTCAAGCATAGGGCCAAAATTAGTTGGTAAAGTGTTACTATTTAAAGAAGATATTTGCTGCATTAAAATTTTACATGAATACATTTCCCCAATTGTTACATTTACTCATAAGTAGTGGCAGAATCACCCGCTTTATTTTGACATCGGCACTGCGTGGAGGGCTTCGGCTCCTGCCGGTGTTTTTGGGCGATCTGTCTCGTCTTCCCAACGCCCTTCTACCTGGCGAATGACCTTTTGTCCTGGGTGGCGATCTAGTCAATCAAATCAACAAGGAAAGGCTTTAAAACCAATAGTTGAATAATTTAACACCAAGGCTAGCTAGCTACAACGGACAGCTCCTACTGGATTCTCTGAGCGACATCTGACAAATAATTAGTAATACAGGGTTTGACATACAGGATGATCGCTGGCCTAGGGAGTCAATCATCCCTGTCAATGGCCTGCCTGGGCCAATGAAAAAAAATATTGTAATAATGCTATTTTCAATTTGGGCTATATAATTGATGAAAAACAGAAATTCCCAAAGCGGTTACTTCTTTATGTACATTATTTATTACACGCACCGCACACATTGCCTTTGAGAGGAATATAATCTGTCGGGCAGCAAAGAGGATGCAGCTCTCAACCGGTTATCACGTAGAGCAGCTCACAGAAGAACGACAGCAGTAGGGAAGACGTTTCAATTCATGATAACTACCAGTAAAAGCTAAGGCAACAAATGGGTATTCAAACCAGGTATTTAAAAAGTTTGGTTCGAAGTCATGGTTAAATCCCTGCGATGCGCCATTCAGTCATCATGATTTGTTTGAATGAACATTTCTGAATGCTTTCCTAAAAATAACTCAAATTACAATTAGGACTGCTATGTAGATCTACCTGGCAGAATAATATCATGATGATTTTGATCAATTGGGTCAGCATTTGTTTTGCAAACTCTGGCATCAAATTTAGGCTACACTGTACCGTACAGAAACACCACTAGCCAAACAACTGTCTCTTGGCTAGGTGCGCAATTGAATCGAAAGGCAACTACACACCCTCCCAACTACACCCGTCGGGATGTAGAACGTCACATTTTATCCTTTTCTATAAATTTTTTTAAAAAGTGTGATTTTGAGAGTGAAACATGACAAAAATAGGAAGCTCAGAAACCGTGAATAACAAAACTGGGAAAATGGAAATTAGCAAAAGATAAAACTGATTTTATAGGGTCCTATAGTAGCCTGCTGACTGTTCAAAATCGCTAACAATAACAACCTTTTTGAGATTACGGTAAGATTTTTTCCCTCTAAACAATAAATGTAAACATTCAATTGTCAAGTTAAAATGCAATTATTAGTGTATGGAGGGTAGGTTATAATAGGCTACTTGCTCAGCCCGCAAAATATGTATACAATTACCTGATATTGAAATTCTGCGCACATTATAATTTTTCACGTGAGATCTTGGCCCGGGACAGTATATAATTTTTCCCCATTTGGGCCAGTAGCTTTCAGTTGGCACTGGGCCGGTGTGCCACTGGCAAATGTACCATTTATAGCTAGTCTGATTAATCAGGCTGTAATAGATAATTAATTGGTATATACAGCCTGAAACTAATGACTGCAAAATCATGTAACGGTTCCTTAAAACGAACTTTACCTCGTTCCGAACCATATACCTCCCGGCTCTCTAAAAAGTTGGGTAAACAATACCTTCCTGTGGATATTTTCTCAAATTTGGAGAAGATGAAGAACAAACCACTCAGACAACCAGTAATGTTTAAATGTAATTTTTTTAAACATTCTGGAGACATTAGTTTCGGGCTGTGTACCAATTAACTGTGTATTACTGCCTGATTAATCAGACTAAACACATACAAGGCCCTCCGTTGGGCAAATCCGACCATGACTCCATTCTCCTGCTTCCTGTTAACTAACCAAAGCTCAAAAAGGAAGCACTAGTGATGTGCTCAATACAGAAGTGGCGGGAGCGAGCGCGAGGCCACAAGACTGTTTTGCTAGTACAGATGCTCGTGATGTGGCAGGGCTTGCAGACGATAAGGGATTACAAAGGGAAACACAGAGTAGCCCAGCAATGCAGAACTCCCAAACAAGCTAAATGCCTTTCATGCTCGCTTCAAAGAATAGAGCACTGTGCCTTGCTTAAAAGTCAATTTTTACAGATGACTGTGATACAGCTGTGGCCGATGTGAGCAGAATGTTTAAAACAGGTTAACAATCACAAGGCCAGAATACCAGGACATGTTCTCAAAGCATGCGTAGACCAGCTGGCAGTGTCTTCACAGACATTTTCAATATCTCCTTGTCCCAGTCTGTAACCCCAACATGTTTCAAGCGGAATACCATTGCCTCTGTTCACAAGAGATTCAAGGTAGCCTGCCTAAATGACTATTGCCCTGTAGCAATCACATCTGTAATTATGAAGTGCTTTGAAATGCTGGTCATGACACACATCAACCCCATCATCCCACACACCCTAGACCCACTCCAATTCGCATACCGCCCCAACAGATGGCGTAATCTCAATTGCATTTCACACTGCCCTCTCCCACCTGGACAAGAGCGGAAATAATTATGCGAGAATGCTTTTCATAGACTACAGCTCAGCGTTCAACACCATAGTCCCCTCCTTGCTCATAACCAAGCTAGGGGACTCAGTGACTGAACCCCTCCCTCTGCAACTGGATCCTGGGCAGGCAACAACAACTCCGGCAACGCTAACCCTCAACACGGGGGCCCCTCAGGGGTGTTTGCTTAGTCCTCTCCTGTACTCCCTGTCCACCCACACAGCTGCATGACCGTGCACGACAGCAAAACACGCATCAAGTTTGTTGACAACAACGCTGGTAGGCCTGATCACCGACGCCGATGAGTCAGCCTACAGGGAGGTTGTCGGAGTCTTAGGAGTGTGGTGCCAGGAAAACAACCTCAACATCAGTAAGATCAATGAGCTGATTGTGGACTATAGGAGAAAGAGGGGAGAGCATGCGTAGTTCCTTGGCGTACACATCACTAAGGACTTAACATGGTCCACACGCACACCCACAGTCGTGAAGAGGGCACGGCAGCATCTCTTCCCCCTCAGGAGGCTGGAAAGATATGGCATGGGCCCTCTGATCCTCAAAAAGTTATACAGCTGCACCATCGAGAGCATCTTGACAGGCTGCATCACCTCTTGGTATGGCAAATGCACTGACCCTTGAGCGCAAAGCATTTCAGAGGGTGGTGCAGACAGCCCAGTACATCACAGTCAGGGGAGGCCTGAAAAATTGCCAAAGACTCCAGCCACCCAAGCCATAGACTATTCACTCTGCTGCCGGACGATCGGCTCTCAAACGGCTCTGAGACAGCTTCTACCCCCAAGCCATAAGACTGCTCAATAGCCAGTTAATGGTACCAGTACTATCTGCATTGACTATCTTGCACTGACCCTATGCACACTCACTAGACTACATACACATTACACTGACACTCCCACAGACATTAATACAGACAATACAAACTCACACACACTTTTACACTCATTTGCTGCTGCTGCTGCTCTGTTCTTTATTTTACTCTTATTATCAATCCTGATGCCTAGTGACTTTACCGTCTTCATGTGCATATCTACCTCAAATACCTCGTACCTATGCACAATGACCTGGTACTCGCTGTACATACTGTCAAATAAAATAAAATGTTATTCCTCACATGCACCGAATACAACAGGTGTAGGTAGACCTTACCATGAAATGCTTACTTACAAGCCCTTAATCAACAATGCAGTTAAGAAAATATTTCCTAAATAAACTAAAGTATATATATATTATATATTAACAATATCAGATAAAAAAAATTAGACTTTATACAGGGGGTACAGCTACCGTGTCAATGTGCAGGGGTACAGGTTAGTCAATGTGCAGGGGTACAGGTTAGTCAATGTGCAGGGGTACAGGTTAGTCAATGTGCAGGGGTACAGGTTAGTCAATGGTAGCGCTATTCTATTCCTCCTTACCATTTCATTTTCTAAACTCGGCATCAATGGAAAGGGCTCATAAGCAAGCATTTTACGGTAAAGTCTCCAGTGCTTGTGACAATTATATTTGAATTCTAGCTAGCTCTCACTGTTTCCAGTCAACTAACATTAAATGAGACTTAGCTAGCTAATTGAGGGGAAACTAGGCAGCATTCTGCTTTGACCCCACAGCTCATTCATTTTCTTTGCCCACTACCACCTCATGTGAACTAGGTACAATCCTGACACCGTTTTAACGTTGAGAAACGTCAATAATAATCACTTCCCATACGTCTTTCAAAACATATGGCACTCATCCATCATGAGGGAGAAAGAAAAAAAACACTTGATCAAACAGTTTTGCAGATCCATTCGGCTATGGTAGCCTCCACCAGACGAAACTACACTTCAGCTACACTTCCTGAGTTATGCTTACACACAGGTGTTGGGGTGGAGCATGCTAGCTAGATAACACATGTGGTTGGTCGCCTCGTCTTCCGTAAACAAGCACTTTAACATGGAGGTATTTCAGTGTGGTAACACTAACCTTAACCCTATCAAGGCGTGTATCAATTTAACCTTTTGTTTTTTGAAATTATATAATGATACTAAAAATAAGGTCCTTATACTTCCAAAGCCGTACCGCCAGCGACGCGTTGCAAAGACGCCTTTGTACAATGCCTTGTGTAATGTAACAGAGTCATGATCAATGGCTAATTGAGGACTGACGTTAACGTTCCAAGACTAACGCATAACAATAACGCCTACTAGTTAGCTAAATGGTTAACTAGTTGCTATTATTGACATTGTGTAAACTCATGGACGTGCAACCCCACTGTGTAATTTGTGCTCGCTAACTACAATACCATACACCCATGAAATCAGGCTAGCTACCTGCTCGTTCGTCTCCTCTGCGGCGGTGGGCTTGGGCTGCCGTTGGACCCCGAACTCGAGCGGCGTGATCTCTGGGGCCTAGCAGGGCTCAGTTTCTCTTGTTTGATTTTCGGTTTTGAGTCCCGCACAGGGGATTCCACTCTTTTATGCCGTCTCTCTTTATCCATTATGAAACTCAACCAATCGTTGTTAATCGACTAAATAAAGTTCACAGCGAATAAATATGTATAAAACGTGAACAACAAACTCCACTACAAACGCTGAGAAAGTTTTCCTATTGTGCGCAAGGAAACGCGTTTCCGCTTCCGGCAGAACGCTATATATTTTTTTCACCGTGGCTATGGACTACTTCACTTTAGTTCCGTTGTAATATTGCAGACCTATTCTATCATATCTTCAATGAGGTCATGCACCTACAAATATTATAATTAAATGTACTTAATTTTCCTTAACCAATTCATAGCATCAAAGGTTTGAAACAACTCTGAATCATGCCACCGAGCAGCTCGGAGAGGTTAGTGAGTCGCGCATGGAATTAAGTTGCCATGGTAAAAATAAACAAATAAGTTATCAATTCACATTTCAACAACATATACATACATTCCTTAAGACAGTACTTGCTACAACAAACCACGTTTTTATGTGTAGTGTAATCAAAGTATCACAATGATTCCTCCAGCTGATTCTCTGCTGAAATATGACAACCCAGTCTTGGTGAGCAGAAACAGAAAATAAGTCACCAAAGGTAGAGAGTAACGTTAACAAAACACGTGTTTAATGCTGGCTGCTAACGTTAGTTACAGTAGCTGGGTGATTCTGCAACTACGGGCACTTCCATGTCCTCTGGTCAATTTTGGGGATTCTATAAAAATATATATATAAAATATATATATGTATATTTGTATGTTAAATTCACACTGGAATCACCCCATACTTTTTTAAACACCTCTCTATCAAGTATTCTAGTTACTTTTCAGATGCATTTTATGCCTCAATTTCACTATTTTGCCCTTGTCCCTGACCCAGCCTTTTAAGCTTCTACTATGTTTTTCAATGAGAAAACATTAATAATTACACATTATATAATGTTAGGTACTACAGAAAGAGTCAATTAAATAAAATCTATATCAATATTTATTGTGAGTATGCCCTTTATATTGTTTTTTACACAAAATATACCTGTCCTTTGGGAGTGATGTCATTTCCACCACTGAGGACAAATTCCTCATTAATAAAGTTTTTTCAAGAGAATGTTAATTTAGTTACCATGGAAACATTGTGACACTGAAGCGCATGGCTGCAGTGGAAAGTTGTTCCAGATGTGATGTCCAGAAGTTGAAGGAAATTCGAGGTAAATATTGCTTGTGTAGAAAAACAGAGTGAAACATGGAGAAGTTCACTGTACATTTGACAGTAAAATAAAAGGTATGTGGCACACTGCAGATTCTATTGAAGGACTTCTCCAAAGGATTGAAAGAGAAGTTGGTGAAACACGTGTACAACAGTCGACACCAATACTCCAAACTGAGAAAAGTAAGAGAATCTGGGGAAAGAGGTGATCATTGTGCATATTGACTTTGCAGAGAACTACCTGTGTAAATACACCAGTGAAATCCAGGCAGTTCACTTTGGTGATTCTCACAAGCAGGTGACCCTCCACACCTGTGTTGGATATACCACAAATGATAGTTTCACTTTGCTCACTGTGCTCTATGCGGCATGACCCCTCTGCTATCTGGGCCCATCTCGCAAAAACACTGGCCTACTTCCTTGAGCTCTGCCCATCGGCTACTGCTGTACACGTTGTGAGTGATGGGCCTACAACCCAGTATAGGTCTGAAATGTTTAACAATGGTTGTTGTTCAAAATGTTTGCCATAAAAGATTGTTTTCATATTTTTTTTTTTTACATAGATGTCATTTCCACCACACCTTGTCATTTCCATCACAACCCATATTTTTGAGGTAGAAGAGTATATTATGTATAATTTACATACATTTATTTGTTTTAGATAGGGAAATCATATGGTTGTTATCATAATCTCACAAAAAGGTTGGGTGGAAATATCTTATTTTTCATGATAAATAAATGTTTTCAGCTGTCACCAAGGCAAGTTTATACATTCAGGCGTCATGTTGAATTATTAATATTAGGAAAACCTTAAAAATCACTTTAAATACTGTTCAATACAAGTTCATGTACAAATGTATAAGAAATCCATTATAAATCAATTGTATGATATTTCATTTTCAACTAAAATGGATGTTTAATGACGTGATGGAAATTACATTTGTCTATGGCTGTCTGGGAAAAATGACAAAAACATAAATTCCTGAAAAGTACGATCGCAGCCATTATCAGATATAGCTTCTAGACAAATCAAAGACAAGTACAATACTGGTAAAATGGTGTTTGAATAAGTTTTAATTTCTGAAAGTTTGCACTGCTAAAGTGTCCAAAGTTGTATAATCCCCCAGCTACAGGTAGCTAAATGTATCCATATAGTGGTATCTAACATACATCCAGGGGCATTATTTTGAAATCAATGTCATGCCAATGTTCCTAGTGAGCGGTGAGAGATGTCAAACAATTGTCTTTGCTTTTTCTCAACATCAAATTGGCTGAAGATGGATGTTCTTCTAACCTAAATGTGTACTGCAAATTCAAGCACGGACTCTGAAAGTGGCCCCACAACAGCCTGCCATGACTGGCCCTGTGCCACCTCTACCCAAACCCAAGACCCCCTCAGCCGATGCCAACAAACAGTAAACCGAGGAGATCCTCAATGCCATACTACCACCCCGGTATGACATGACACACACACACACACATCTTTACTGATTAACACCCTTCTCCCTATTTCTTCCCCTTCGGGAAATTAACCAATATTCCCGGTTTTGTAAAACCTGAAATCTGGCAACCCTGTGTTAATCTCAGCTCTACCACTGTTACAGGGAATGGATGGAGACCAACCAGCTGTGGGTGCAGCAGGTGTCTAGCACGCCGTGTACCCTCATGGACGTGGTGCACCTATAGGAACAGCTGGATCTGAAGCTGCAGCAGAGACAGGCCAGGGAGACTGGCATCTGCCCAGTCCTCAGGGAGCTCTACTCCCAGTGCTTTGGTAAGGAGAGAGGAAGGAAAGATGAGATGAGATGCATGGACGGTAGTAATATTGGAAAAGTGTTCTCCCATTCTTCTTTGCAGATCCTCTCAAGCTCTGTCAGGTTGGATGGGGAGCGTTGCTGCACAGCTATTTTCAGGTCTCTCCAGAGATGTTCGATCAGGTTGAAGTCCGGGCCCCTCAAGGACATTCAGAGAGTTGTTTGGCATTCGCCAAACCCAGATTTGTCTGTTGAAGCGCGATTCAACACTCCAGAGAACACGTTTCCACTGCTCGAGAGTCCAATGGCGGCGAGCTTTACACCATTCCAGCCAACGCTTGGCATTGTTTGTGTGCGGCTACTCGGCCATGGAAAACCCATTTCATGAAGCTCCCGATGAACAGTTATTGTGCTGACGTTGCTTCCAGAGGCAGTTTGGAACTCGGTAGGGAGTTCCAAACTACGCGCGTCAGCACTCGGCGGTCCCGTCCTGTGAGCTTGTGTCCTACCACTTCGCGGCTGAGCCGTTGTTGCTCCTAGACGTTTCCACTTCACAATAACCACACTTACAGTTGACCGTGGCAACTCTAGCAGGGCAGAAATATGACGAACTGACTTCTTGGAAAGGTGGCATCCTATGACGGTGCCATGTTGAAAGTCACTGAGCTCTGGCAGTAGAATGCCCTTACTGAAATGTTTGTATGGAGATTGTGTGGCTGCGTACTCAAATTTATACACCTGTCAGCAACAGGTATGGCTGAATACCCTAATTTGAACCGGTGTCCACATACTTGTGTGTATATACATTTACATTTAAGTCATTTAGCAGACGCTCTTATCCAGAGCGACTTACAAATTGGTGCATTCACCTTATGATATCCAGTGGAACAACCACTTTACAATAGTGATCTAACTCTTTTAGGGGGGGGGGGGGTTAGAAGATTACTTTATCCTATCCTAGGTATTCCTTAAAGAGGTGGGGTTTCAGGTGTCTCCGGAAGGTGGTGATTGACTCCGCTGACCTGGCGTCGTGAGGGGAGTTTGTTCCACCATTGGGGTGCCAGAGCAGCGAACAGTTTTGACCTGGGCTGAGCGGGAACTGTACTTCCTCAGAGGTAGGGAGGCGAGCAGGCCAGAGGTGGATGAACGCAGTGCCCTTGTTTGGGTGTAGGGCCTGATCAGAGCCTGAAGGTACGGAGGTGCCGTTCCTCACAGCTCCGTAGGCAAGCACCATGGTCTTGTAGCGGATGCGAGCTTCAACTGGAAGCCAGTGGAGAGAGCGGAGGAGCGGGGTGACGTGAGAGATTGGGAAAGTTGAACACCAGACGGGCTGCGGCGTTCTGGATGATGTTGTAGGGTTTAATGGCACAGGCAGGGAGCCCAGCCAAAGCGAGTTGCAGTAATCTCAGACGGGAATGACAAGTGCCTGATTAGGACCTGCGCGCTTCCTGCGTGAGGCAGGGTCGTACTCTGCGAATGTTGTAGAGCATGAACTCTACAGGAACGGGTCACCGCCTTGATGTTAGTTGAGAACGACAGGGTGTTGTCCAGGATCACGCCAAGGTTCTTAGCACTCTGGGAGGAGGACACAATGGAGTTGTCAACGTGATGGCGAGATCATGGAACGGGCAGTCCTTCCCCGGGAGGAGAGCAGCTCCGTCTTGCCGAGGTTCAGCTTGAGGTGGTGATCCGTCATCCACACTGATATGTCTGCCAGACATGCAGAGATGCGATTCACCACTGGTTATCAGAGGGGGAAAGGAGAAGATTAATTGTGTGTCGTCTGCATAGCAATGATAGGAGAGACCATGTGAGGATATGACAGAGCCAAGTGACTTGGTGTATAGCGAGAATAGGAGAGGGCCTAGAAGAGCCTGGGGCCACCAGTGGTGAGAGCACGTGGTGCGGAGACAGATTCTCGCCACGCCACCTGGTAGTAGCGACCTGTCAGGTAGGACGCAATCCAAGCGTGGGCCGCGCCGGAGATGCCACAGCTCGGAGAGGTGGGAGAGGAGGATCTATGGTTCACAGTATCAAAGGCAGCGATAGGTCTAGAAGGATGAGAGCAGAGGAGAGAAGTTAGCTTTAGCAGTGCGGAGCGCCTCCGTGACACAGAGAAGAGCAGTCTCAGTTGAATGACTAGTCTTAGAAACCTGACTGATTTGGATCAAGAAGGTCATTCTGAGAGAGATAGCAGGAGAGCTGGCCAAGGACGGCACGTTCAAGAGTTTTGGAGAGAAAGAAAAGAAGGATACTGGTCTGTAGTTGTTGACATCGGAGGATCGAGTGTAGGTTTTTTCAGAAGGGTGCAACTCTCGCTCTCTTGAAGACGGAAGGGACGTAGCCAGCGGTCAAGGATGAGTTGATGAGCGAGTGAGGTAAGGAGAAGGTCTCCGGAAATGGTCTGGAGAAGAGAGGAGGGGATAGGGTCAAGCGGGCAGGTTGTTGGGCGGCCGGCCGTCACAAGACGCGAGATTTCATCTGGAGAGAGGAGGGGAGAAAGAGGTCAAAGCACAGGGTAGGGCAGGTGAGCAGACCAGCGGTGTCGTTTGACTTAGCAAACGAGGATCGGATGTCGTCGACCTTCTTTTCAAAATGGTTGACGAAGTCATCAGCAGAGAGGGAGGGGGGGGAGGAGGAGGGGAGGAGGATTCAGGAGGGAGGAGAAGGTGGCAAAGAGCTTCCTAGGGTTAGAGGCAGATGCTTGGAATTTAGAGTGGTAGAAATTGGCTTTAGCAGCAGAACGAAGAGGAGAATGTAGAGAGGAGGGAGTGAAGGATGCCAGGTCCGCAGGGAGGCGAGTTTTCCTCCATTTCCGCTCGGTGCCGGAGCCTGTTCTGTGAGCTCGATGAGTCGTCGAGCCACGGAGCAGGAGGGGAGGACCGAGCGGCCTGGAGGATAGGGGACATAGAGAGTCAAGGATGCAGAAGGGAGGAGAGGGGGTTGAGGAGGCAGAATCAGGAGATAGGTTGGAGAAGGTTTGAGCAGAGGAAGAGATGATAGGATGGAAGAGGAGAGAAGTAGCGGGGGAGAGAGAGCGAAGGTTGGGACGGCGCGATACCATCCGAGTAGGGGCAGTGTGGGAAGTGTTGGATGAGAGCGAGAGGAAAAGGATACAAGGTAGTGGTCGGAGACTTGGAGGGGAGTTGCAATGAGATTAGTGGAAGAACAGCATCTAGTAAAGATGAGGTCAAGCGTATTGCCTGCCTGTGAGTAGGGGGGAAGTGGAGAGGGTGAGGTCAAAAGAGGAGAGGAGTGGAAAGAAGGAGGCAGAGAGGAATGAGTCAAGGTGACGTGGGGAGTTAAGTCACTTCCCAGAACTGTGAGAGGTGAGCCATCCTCAGGAAAGGAACTTATCAGGGCGTCAAGCTCATTGATGAACTCTCCAAGGGAACCTGGAGGGCGATAAATGATAAGGATGTTAAGCTTATATATATATATATGATAGATATTTTTAACATTTCAATTTCTTATCCTTTACAGGCCCAGCTGGAGGGGTTCATTGCCCCCAAAAAGTGACCCCTTCATTCCACAAGTGATCTATAACCGGCAGATTTCAGATGTTCCAACACAGCATTATGTAATAAAAGTGTACTTCATAACCATAAAGCCTTGCGTTACTATAGCAACAAAAAAAAATACAAAATTTGTTCATATTCTTTATTTTATGATGTATATTTGGAGAAGAAAAGTAAATGTCACATGTTTTTTCCCCCCAAAAGTGCAGTACATAACCTGGGTGCCAGTGCGTTTCTCCTCTCTAGCCAACTCCTTATGTAATTGTCATGCCAAATTTGACAGTTCCATAAGGAGCTAGCAAAAGAATGAAAACAGACTGGCATCCAGGCTATGCAGTACAAGTGTACTTTTTTTGGGATGACACTCATCCTTTCACTTCGCAGTGAAGCTCCTTATTAGGTTAATGCGTCAAGCGATTAGGTTCATCAAAACCTAACTCACTCAATGCACCCTAACCCAAATCACTTTCCATCAAGATTACCAAGGGTAGGTACCAAGACACCTTAAAACAATTCAATACAATGACAGGGTCATTAAAACAAATACTTATTATAAATGTCCCAATTTGGTGTCTTGGACCCCAGACTAGCGCTTCGATCTCTTGGCTTTCTTGCCCTCACTGGGCGCCGTAGGAATCTTTCTGTTCTTGTTCTTGTTCTTGATGTTGTGTGTTTCGTAATAGCGCGTTCCAACTTTCTTCACCTTCTGAGCACGATCCGCTGCTCTCCTCTGCAGAGGGGGAGAGAGAGACAAATGAGTGAGATTTTAGCTTGAGGAAAAACAGTGCCTTCATTCCATTAACAATAGCGGTAGGGGAGTGGCTTTCCATCAGAAGCGTCCAGTCAAGATAGATGGGCCTGTTTGATGTCAAACAGCAGGGTAAGTGAACATGCAGTACCTGCTTGGATGTTAAACTTCTGTGTGGACGCGTGGGCTCCTCTGCCTCCTCGTTTTTCCTCTTCTTGCCGACCTGTGTTACAGCTGAGGTACAAAAGGTTGGCCAGTAAGTGGATGCTCCTTAGGCATGGAATTCATAAAACAGTTAATAGGACATACCCAATGGGGCGGCAGGTAGCCTAGTGGTTAGAGCGTTGGGCCAGTAACCGAAAGGATCGAATCCCCGAGCTGACAAGGTAAAAATCTGTCGTTCTGCCCCTGAGCAAGGCAGTTAACCCACTGTTCCCCGGGCGCCGAAGATTACAATTTAAGGCAGCCCCCCGCACCTCTCTGATTCAGAGGCGTTGGGTTAAATGTATAAGACATTTCAGTTAAAGGCATTCAGTTGTACAACTGACTAGGTATCCCCCTTTATATGGTTTGATTGCTTGTTTGGTGGTCAGTTTAACAGTGGTCTTTGGCCAAACACCTACTCTAATTATACATTTTATCTGCTGCTATCCATGAAGACTTGTGTAAAGGAAGGTGCATATTTTGCGAGAAGGCCCTTTTATTCTTTGATGGAATACATTTGGCGGGTTAAAGGAAAATAAATCCCATGACTGAAACTTAAGTTGATCTCAGATCAAATGTCTGGAGGGAAGTTAACCTCCCCTTTCATGTAACAAAAAAGTAATGACCATCATGCTTTTAGGGAAAGAGGATCATTTTGTAAATGTATTATACTGCAAGTTTGACCAATTCCAGTCCTTTTCAATTGGAAATATTACCAAAAAAATTATCCATACGACAGAAATCCGTCAGTGACAGAACTTTAACCCCTGCATTTGGGATGTCAGGTAAAAGGAAGGAAAATCACAAATAAGTTGAAATTAAGTTGTTACCTTTAGGTTGTGGTTTATTCCCCGCCTTCACTTTCATGTCTGTGAGCATTTTGTCAGAGAGCGCCTTCGGAATCCTGTACAAAAAAAGAAAAGTAGAAAGAGACGTCAAATATAACCTCATTACTCCCTACACATCCAGATGGTTTAGTCCCGTTGGAATTCGCTGAGCCGACAATGGAAAGCAAATTGGCCGCCGCCGACTCTTATTTGACGTTGTTGAGCGAGGGGGCGTGAGCTGAAGTTCTCCAGCGAGAGAGACGGTAGGTGAGTGCGTGGAGCAAATCAACAAATGATAAAACCCCATCGATCAGACAGAACAGTATGAGCAACTGCCAATCATGTTTCACCTCAAAGGACCCAGGCACCCTTCATCTCTCTCCCTCTATGGCTTCGTCCCAAATGGCATCCTATTTCCTACATAGAGCACTACTTTTGTAGTAATTAAGCACATATTCAAAACAAGACTGAAATGATAAGTGGTGGGGAGAACTGAGAAGAATAAGACAAACCGGATGGTGGAGAAGCGCTTGAGTCTGGCCCGGTCCAGGAACTGCTTGTACTTCGCAATCTTCCCGTCCAGCTCGCGGATCGTCTCACGCGAACTCCTTTTTTCCTCCACCTTGGCAGGCTGACCGGCTGGGGTGGTGGCGGCAGCCTCGGCGTCTCCGGCTGCTGGCTCCCCATCCCCCTTCTCTTCATCTCCATTTTCCTCTTCCTCGCTATCCTTCTCCACGTCCGAGCCGGACAGGTCAGAGAAAGCGAGGTCGTCGGTCTGCACGGGGACCAGGTCTTCGTCGTTGAACTCGGGCGCCACGTTGATCTTGCCGAAATTCTGCCGGACATTGGAGAGGATCTTCTGCACCTGCTCATGTTTGTGTTTCTGCTGTTGCTGGGCCTCCTGCTCGGCCAACACTGCAGCCATCTCCTTGCTCTGCTCCTCTGTTGCTCCTTCTTCCTGTACACACTCTGTAGCTTCTGGTGCCCCCTCCACCGGCAGTTTATCCTTGCCCTGAAAACAAAACACCAGTCAGTACAGTTTTCATAATCATGACTAGGTTTCGATTCTCCTGAAGTGTGCACTTGCACTCATTCGCATGGATTTAAAAATGGAAACTACCTCCAGCCAATGCTTACACCAATCCAATTAAATCCACATTGGGGAGTGTGTGAAAGTGCACACTTCAGGAGAAAGGTAGAGAATCGGGATGCATGCAGACCATGTGTACATTTCAGATTGAGTGTACAATCTTGTTGCTCACCTGAGAGGACCACAACGGAAATAAGACTTTGGGATTTAGCCTCAATCATTTTAATGTATGCATTGTTGTACCTGGCTGGAGCAGCTTTATATCTATTTTTACATGTCAAATAAATCAAATAAAAAGATAACTTGAGCAAAGAAAGTCAATGTGACCATGCATGCACTCTTGGCAAGTCCTGTGATGATATTTTACATTTAGCCAGAGGGTGGCAGACTATAACCAGAATATGTGCTAACATTACTATTGGGAATGTCTCTTTGTATTTGTATGCGAGACGGAGGGTTTTATTCCAGCCGTTCGTCCACCCCTCACCTCATGCTCTCCCTCACAGCCAGGGGGTTTCACGAAGAAGGGGATGCGTCCTCTCTGCCAGTCGTTCAGCACCATTTTGGAGACACAGGTAAGGTCTGGCTCACCCCCCTGCAACAGATCATGCATTAGGGAAACATGAGAAGAAAATCAAGTAGGAATAAACGGAGCATCCTTATATAGACCTTATGTGCCACCTGGATTGATGAGTTCCAAATAAGCTTTAGGGTCAAGTGTACAATTTCAAACTGATCAAGAAAAGGCCCATACAAAAACATAGTGTATGTTTAGGGAAGATCATTTTTAACCACTGACCTACAGCTTCTCAAATACACAAAGATAAATCCTGAACATACACCTTTCAGGACTAATATATATTCTGACGTTCAAATTCCATTGACCACAAAGAGTTATAAAGCTAATTGAGACAGATGAAAGATGGTCAGAAATGAAGACAAGCAGCCCAGACAATGTAGCCCGGTGGTCTCAAATCTGCGCTGTCTTGCCAATCCCTACGGTCATTAGCATGCCAAACGACAATCATAGGAGTTGGCTACGAAGCACAAACAGATCTGGATCGACCAACAGCCTACAGTCAATCACCCTGGACTGTGACTTCAGCCCCCATAGATACACTCCAGGGTGATGTTAATTAAGTACCAAACAAGAGACAACTGACTGGAACAGGGAGGGACTATCTGGGCTTGTCCAATAAGAAACACTTTTTGTTTTCCGTTAAAATGTTTTGCTACGGTTTGCGCTAATTAATATGACCCAGGCAGTGACCTTGTGGAGTTTGCCCATGCGCATTGCCAGTTTCTCCAGGAAGTCCTCTGGGGAGCTCCAGGTGGGGATGCGGTACGTCTTCTGGATGTACTCAGGTTTGGCCCGCTCTAGCACTGCCGGGATATGCTCCTCCGGGTTACGGATCTTCTCCACTTGCACCTGGGAAACAGCAGTGAAGCGTACAATGATACACTTGTTAAGTTAGAAATGGTACAGGTTTAGACATGGAAGTATACAAAATTATCAGTGAGAAAGTTACACACAAATATCATACCCCCAAAACATGCTAACCTCTCACCATTACAACAACAGGGGAGGTTAGCATTTTTGGGAGGGGTATGCTATTTGTTCATCTAACTTTCTCACCCATCATTATTCACTAATCATTAAGGACTATCTGTAGTCATGGTAGCACCCACATTAATATACAAGTGTTCAGAAACATTCAATTCACCATTAAAGTGACACCAAAATGATACATTATTTACCATTCATTTCTATTGGGCACAAAATAATCTGAAACGCAACTAAAACAAACAACAAATGCATCCAACAAGTTTGGCGTCACCAGCTTGATGAAATCACTGCGTGCTAGGAATATGAGACCAAATACTCAACATTTGACTACTTTAATACACAAGTGAATTTGTCCCAATATTTTTGTTCAACTAAAATGGGGGGACCAGGCACAAAAAGTACATTTCCAAACAGTTTACCCAACATGGATGAAAATACCCTCAAATTAAATATGACCGTCTGCACTTTAACCATTTCAAATCCAATGTGCTGGCGTACAGAGCCAAAACAAACCATTTTCCACCGTCCCAATACTTTGAGCTCACTGTATAACCCTGCCTGCTCAAATAAAATATAATTAAATGGTTGACTACAAAACAAAAACAACCATATAGATTATTGATGGAGAAAAATAATAACATACCACTCCTTTCAACACGATGTCGCTCTCGCTGTCATCAGAGGGGTAAACGACACCGGGGCAGTCGATGAGGAAGATGCGTCGCATCAGGGTGATGTACTGCCACACCTGGAAGAAGAGACCGGGCCCAAGATCAGCTAAGTCACAGGATCTATTGATTTTATACTCGGAGCACTTTCACAACATTTCACCGGTTTGGGACAATCACATTTGATAATGTAGCAGAAATGAAGACCCTAGTGCATCAACATAAACAAAACAGATCTTAAAAGAGGACAGACCATTCAGAGCGGACCCCAGAACTGTCCACATGTACTTTGTCAGCCAAAAAGGTGAGTAGGACTAGCGAACAGCAAAAGCACTAGCTTATGTCAATCGACTATCCCCCATAGTACAAAAGTTGAACTATTGTATTCGGTGCAAGAAATAAATATTTCTTAATGTTCCATTAGCGGGAAAACACCATTATCAAAAGTGACCACAAATGCGATTATACATGTAATGCTTATATTAAATCTTGTCTTTACATATACTAAATAAAATGTGAAATTTGTTTAGATTTAGAAAGGTGCATGGTAATGGTCCAGTCTCGAAACAGGGGCAGGTGGAAAACAATACATGTCATCTAAGCTTAAATAGCAAATGGAAGACGCTTTTCCCGTGGTTCACTTTCATGCCAGCCAGGTAGGCTATACTCCTGTTGCAAAGACAAGCAATGTGCTTAATATTAGGAAAGTTGAGAAATTAATATAGTAGGCCTAGCCTATAGAACACTGATGGGATCCTCCTCTTAATAGAAGCCATCACGCTGTTCTCACACAATTGCATAGCTTATAGAAATGTTGCGCAACATGAGCTCATGGGCTCTCATGGAGTGTTTGATTAGATTTTTGATCACATTTGCATTGATATCAGAGTGAATAGAGGGGACAATAGAGTGCTGAGTACCTGGCAGTTTGGTAGGCTACAAATGACCATCAGCAGCATCACAGCTTGGAGAAGCCTAATTACAGTGACTAAGCGGTCACATAGAATTTGACTGCCTTCATGACTCATGACCGCTGGTGTGGTGGTAATACGGTCACAGCCCTAAATCAGGCCTACCACCGTGTCGTCGGGAAACTTAATGTGTTGATTCGTGCGTGGCCACTCAGTTGTGGGTGAACAGGCAGTACAGGAGGGGACTAAGCACACACCCAGAGAGCCGCCATGTTGAGGGTCAGAGAGGCAGATGTGTTGTTGCCAGTCAAGATCTAATTTAGGTCGTTTATCTACTTGCCCAGAGTCAGACGAACTCATGAATACCATTTTTATATGGCAGCGTGCAGTTTGAAGTTAGCTTAGCGCAATTGCTGGAAATCTCCCGGTACAGTAGCCAGCTCCTCTCAAAAGCAGGGAAATAGACATAACTACAGCAAAACTGGGTGGTTGGTCATTTATAGTCTTACAAATCTATACATAGTAATCAATATTTTATACATTTGTTAATTTCAATGATAATCATATGAAATGAGATTCTATCCACTTCCTCATTCTCTGACCAGTTGTTGTATAGAGATCGCAATGTTGTATTGGTCTCAATGGCGCTGCCTGTGTGCTTACAGACGCCATAATGGGACAGAAAACATTACTAGCTCTTTAAATCTCTATGCAACAACGGGGACATGAGGAAGTGGATAGAATCTCGTTTCTTATGATTATCAGTGAAATTAACTATATATTTTAAATCCATGCTAGTTAAGGATACTATAGTTATCACGTTTCACATTGAATTTAGTAACTACAAAAAGGTAAGACGGTTGAATTTTAATTCTGGTGCCACTCTGCACATAGGCTTGTTAGCTAGCTAGCTCTGGTCTAGCTCTCAAACTCTAGGCGGCATTATGTGTAATGTAATGGAACAGCGTCATGATTAAGGGCTAACTCTGGTCCAACGTTAGTTAAGCCAAATGTCTGAAATTCAAAGACATTCAAAGTTCCTTCATAGAAGCCACTCCTCTGTAGGTATGATTCTGTAGGCCTAATTCAGATAATGCATGTCATAAGAACAAGATTCCCAATTCCACTCGCATCGCGCACCCTACACTACACTTGTCTGTCTAATGCATGTACATAGCTTGCCTGCTCCATAGCAAGCAGTTCTATCCATTGGTGAAGTAATTTAAAGTTGAGGTAAATGGAAAAAAAGTATAGATTTCAGAGGTTTGAAAAGGAACAGAATGAAAAAAAATTATGGACGAAACGATTGGAAAATAATTTCAGTTCCAACCCCTGGTAAGAAGGTCTATTCCCCTGCTTTTGAGAGGAGCTGGCTACTGTACTGAGAATCACATTACTTTTCTCTTCTGCCTGAAAACCAATATTCATATCCCAATTTGGACGACAGAAGGAAATATTTGACAAGCTTTTTTACACAGAAACACAAACGCATTGCACATCATTTCAAACAACCGGGGCGAGAGAGAGGAGGGACAGCCCAATGCTGAACAACCTTGTTTGGCCACAAACAAACGCAGACAGACAGACGCTAGCAGCCTCTGGCAAGAGCCACCTTGCATTGGGCGATAAACTCTTGCTGGTTACACGCCGATCTGATAGATCCCAAAGGGGAGAAAAAAAAACTGATCTCTTTTGCACGCTCACAGTTCTGGCAACAGACGGCCAACTCCGATAGTATCACCCTCAGTGGGGTTTCCAGACCTCCAGATCCACCGTTTGGTTCCAAACAAGATAAACAGGTCCAGAGAGAGGAAATGAAGGATGAGGGTTATTGTTTTTCTTGCTTTTTGGCCACGTCTCTCCCAGGTATCAGACGTACACTACCGTTCAAAAGTTTGGGGTCACTTAGAAATGTCCTTGTTTTTGAAAGAAAAGCAAACATTTTGTCCATTAAAATAACATCAAATTGATCAGAAATACAGTGTAGACATTGTTAATATTGTAAATTACTATTGTAGCTGGAAACGGCTGATTTTTTATGGAATATCTACATAGGCGTACAGAGGCCCATTATCAGCAACTATCACTCCTGTGTTCCAATGGCACGTTGTGTTAGCTAATCCAAGTTTATCAATTTAAAAAGGCTAATTGATCATTAGAAAACCCTTTTGCAATTATGTTGGCACAGCTGAAAACTGTTTTTCTGATTAAAGAAGCAATAAAACTGGCCTTCTTTAGACTAGTTGAGTATCTGAGCATCAGCATTTGTGGGTTCAATTACAGATTCAAAATGGCCAGAAACAAAGTCCTTTCTTCTGAAACTCGTCAGTCTATTCTTGTTCTGAGAAATTAAGGCTATTCCATGCGAGAAATTGCCAAGAAACTGAAGATCTCGTACAACACTATGTACTACTCCCTTCACAGAACAGATCTGGCTCTTACCAGAATAGAAAGAGGAGTGGGAGGCCCCGGTGCACAACTGAGCAAGAGGACAAGTACATTAGAGTGACTAGTTTGAGAAACAGATGCCTCACAAGTCCTCAACTGGCAGCTTCATTAAATAGTACCTACAAAACACCAGTCTCAAAATCAACAGTGAAGAGGCGACTACGGGATGCTGGCCTTCTAGGCAGAGTTGCAAAGAAAAAGCCATATCTCAGACTGTCCAATAAAAAGAAAAGATTAAGATGGGCAAAAGAACACAGACACTGGACAGAGGAAGATCGGAAAAAAGTGTTATGGACAGACAAATCTAAGTTTGAGGTGTTCGGCTCACAAAGAACAACAATCGTGAGACGCAGAAAAAATGAAAAGATGCTGGAGGAGTGCTTGACGCCATCTGTCAAGCATGATGGAGGCAATGTGATGCTCTGGGGTGCTTTGGTGGTGGTAAAGTGGGAGATTTGTACAGGGTAAAGGGGATCTTGAAGAAGGAAGGCTATCAATCCATTTTGCAACGCCATACCCTGTTGACGGCGCTTAATTGGAGCCAATTTCCTTCTACAACAGCTCCAAACTATGCAAGAACTATTTAGGGAAGAAGCAGTCAGCWGGTATTCTGTCTATAATGGAGTGGCCAGCACTGTCATCGGATCTCAACCCTATTGAGCTGTTGTGGGAGCAGCTTGACTGTGTGGTACGTAAGAAATGCCCATCAAGCCAGTCCAACTTGTGTGAGGTGCTTCAGGAAGCACAGGGTGAAATCTCTTTAGATTACCTCAACGAAACTGACAACTAGAATGCCAAAGGTCTGCAAGGCTGTAATTGCTGAAAATTTAGGATTTTTTGACGAAAGCAAAGTTTGAAGGACACAATTATTATTTCAATTAAAAATCATTATTTATAACCTTGTCAACATCTTGACTATATTTCCTATTCATTTGACAAACTCATTTCATGTATGTTTTCATGGAAAACAAAGACATTTCTAAGTGACACCAAACGTTTGAACGATAGCATATAGCCGAGGCGAAAGGTTTAAATACATATACTTCAGCACATCATCGGGAAGTTACTTAGGTTATGAGTACCACATTGATACACAAACAGTGCTGCCTGCAACATCCCATTTTGTGTGCTCTTTTAGCAATCAAGGGAATAGCGTGAGATTGTCCCCCCTGCATTGGCCTTTATTGAGATTACATGGACGTATGTAAATTGCTCATGACACCTCAGGTATCAATATGGGCTTATGTTCAAGTGTTTTTTATTTTGAAGTTATTTTTGAGGGGAATGATACCATACCTTAGTCTCACCGGCGAGGGGTGCCACGTTGCAGACCTTCTTGGAGCGTAGCGTGTTGATGACAGAGCTCTTTCCCACGTTGGGGTAGCCGATGAATCCAACGCTGATCTGCTTCTTGTCTGTGTGGAGCTGAAGAGGCAAAACAAGTTAAAATAGCAGTTTCCTGAACAATAGTCTAAACTTAACCTGTCTTCAATTCCGAACAGCCACAACTCTACACAGCACTTTGACGGAGGCCAATACTAATAAAACATGTGACCATGTAATCTAAAAAAGCTTGTTTTCACAGGAGAAAAATAGCTACTGGAAGCAGATAAGTCTACACCATGGATGAAAAATCGGTCAAAACCAAGAGGTATAAATATTAGTCTCTACACTTTGTCCCGAAAGGTCAATTCTAACAGCCATTTATTTTAACCGTTTCTTTGCCTCGTTATCTCTCTGACATGTCTGTGAGCCGAGGCAAACAACTTAAACCGCTGGAGTGGGGCAAATGCCTAAAGAACCTCAGTTCACACACACACACCGATCACGGAAACCTTAGTATGTTTTCTACTCAACACGGTTATCTTAAACCCAACAGAGAAAGTGTCAGCGATATACCTTTCAACTTGATTTATGTTAACTAAGCCTCCTCTGAGCATCCAAGGCCCTGTTTTATGGCCCGCGCATACCAAAAATAGCTCGGCAGCAGATGGGAGAACCTTGTGTGGAGCCGCACGCTCATAAGGGTGGTTAGAGTAGGGTGCCATGACAAAAGTTGTCCATTTGTACCAACCTCTGCCCCTTAGGGACCTACTTTTGACCAAATGGGGAGTTTAGTTCGGTCCGTGTGGAGTGGGAGACTCATGTGTGAGAAGACGGAACCTACCTTGCCAAACTGCCTGAGGAGTTGGATGAG
Source organism: Salvelinus sp. IW2-2015 (assembly GCF_002910315.2). Classification (NCBI taxonomy): domain Eukaryota; kingdom Metazoa; phylum Chordata; class Actinopteri; order Salmoniformes; family Salmonidae; genus Salvelinus; species Salvelinus sp. IW2-2015. Next base: position 21,273 of record NW_019957686.1, on the reverse strand, counting down.
GGAGCCCTTGCCGAACGAGTTGGTGAGGCTGGCATGGAAGGCCAGGGTGGGGTACTCTGCAGAGAGCACGGCTACCCAGCGTTTCTGGTTTGAAGACAAAACAGACAGACCTAAGTCAGACAGACATGTACATACATTTACTCTATGTGAAATTGTAATTAGTTTGCACAGCACGTGTGTCAGTATGAAAGGAAAGTGTGTAGATTGTAGCCTACAAACCAGGCGAATGTCAAACCCATCAAATATCCTGCAAGTACGCACGATTCAGTTGGCCGTGGAAAAATGTATGTCTACAAATGTATCATTAGGGTAAGGCATCATCTTCTCTGATGCTGATGGAGTAAATAATATACTTCTGAGTGGGAATGAGGGCTGGTTACACAAGATTAGCACCGAAGAATAAGCCCATTTAACGACACAGGCACAATGTGTCATTTCAATTTAAGTCTGACATTCATTCATAATGTGTGCTTTACAAGTGATCCTCTAGTGTATTCTAATGGCACTGCAGCAAAATCCAGCAGCACATTATGAAAACGGTTGGCGCTGACACCATCCTTCCTGTTTTGGTGAACCCTGAATCCACACACACGTTATTTGAGGCCACAGGCTATCATTTGTCAAGGTAGATCAAGCATGATCCGGGATTGAAAAAAAGGTTGACGATAACTACTTACATAAAACTCCTGAGAACATCAACTCCCTCCAGAAAACAATTGACATAGAAGGCATTGCCAGTCTTGCTCGTATATTAGTCTTTCGATCACACATTCACAGTTTTAGGGATTTTCACACTACTGAGCCAAACCAAACCGGACTGAGCTGATTTGTTTCCCATCCATCATAGTTGCAGCAACCGTGTTGAAAAAGACAATGTGAAAAGAAACTCAGCTGAGTACAGTTTGGGCCGGCAAAATAGTGTGAATGGGGTACATGTGTAGGCTTGGCCAGGTGTGGACTCAAGTCACATGACTTGGACTCGAGACAGACTCAAACCACAAATTTGATGACCTGACAGAAAATAAACTTGAGACTTGACTTCGACCCTAAAGACTCAGGACTCGACTTAGACTTGAGACTGATAACTTGAAATTATCTGGGCAGGTTTTGTAACGTTTTGTCACTACTCTCCATGCAGCCAGAGACCGCATTGCACTTGCAAAGAAACTGATTGCCTAGTGAAATGCACACTCGGCCCTCTGATTGGACCAGCAAAATGTCAAATCAACACAGGTCGGGCGCTACAGTTGCGCAGTGAAGTGTTTTATTTGGGGGGGGGGGTCACGAGTGTGAAATTAAAAATGGGGAAAATGCATAAATTCAAACATATTTCAATAGGAATTTTTGTATTTATACCTTTGCTTATTCGATCTGATCACTAACCTAGGCCTACGGAATTGCATCATATTATTGTAATAATTTTGAAACTGCATAACGTGAGCTCGCGTGCATGTGTGGGTGGGAGCGTCAAGCAACAATTACTAGCATAGCTGGTCTTTTGGCATGTCAAAATAGCTTGGGTTATAGCTTGAGTTATAGCGTGCATTAGGAATTTGTTGCCAAATTAATAATAATCAAAATAATGAAATGGGCTGTCTGGTAGCCTCAATAGATAGTCCTACGGTCACAAAATCGTTTGACTATTTAAAAAAGGTTCTATCTGCACAAAGCATAGTTCTGAGATATTGAGCATCAATTTTCACATCCCAGATATCAGAACTGTTTTGTAGTGAATCATGTTGTCAAACCCATTAAGGTCCTCACCATAAAAGGTCCCAAAAGTACAGAGTATCAAAATCCTGCGACATTTGTTAATAATAACATTTTGGGGGTGGGGTGGGTGCAATTGCAGATAGAACCTTATGGCTCTGAAATGTCAATATGGGTTCAGCCATAAGTTTGACACTTCTTCTATGTTTTTAAGAAGCCTTCAGCTATTTGAATACATAAATGATAGAATAGCACTGTTTACCAAAATAGAAAACAAATGCATTTAATGTATTATGATCAGACAAATGACTGTTTTCACTGAACAACAATGTGAAATGTAATTAAAAGATTTGACACCGTTTTTTTGCTTGCGTGCCATTATTGCTGGTTAGACTAGCCTAAACAATACATTAAGGGAGATGGCAAAGACATGTGTTCTGATTGGTCTGATTTGTTCAGGCTTGTGATTGGACTGCAGATAGAACTTCCTAGTTTATTTTTCACTTAAAATGTACTTTTTCAAAAATCTAACTTTACAGACATGAAATAAAATCTGATATAACCTTGTCCCATGTACAGATTTTTTTTTACTTGACTTTCTCAGAATGAATGACTTGGATTTGAGACTCGGCCCTTGTGACTTGAGATCTGCTTGCGACTCGAATAATAGTGACTTGGTCTCACCTCTGGGCTCGGCCCTAATTGATGTGCTCTCTGTCACCTGGAGCTGTAGGGTGAGGATAACTGATGCTATCTATATGGATGTATGATCTGTGTTTTTTTAAATCTTTATTTAACTAGGCCAGTCAGTTAAGAACAAATTCTTATTTACAATGATAGCCAAACCCGGACGACGCTGGGCCACTTGCGCACCGCCCTATTGGACTCCCAATCACGGCCGGTTGTGATACAGCCTGGAATCGAACCAGGGTCTGTAGTGACGCRTCTAGCACTGAGATGCAGTGCCTTGGACCGCTGTGCCACTCGGGAGCCACCAACAAATGGTGTCAGAAGTGAGTCAGAAGTGGTAACTAATATCTGTACAGGGTGAACACCGAATTACTCTATGCAAAGGGGTTATTGTCTTCAGGAATTCTGTCTTACTTACAATGGTCTCATACCCCACACAAGCCTTTAAATGCTGTGACATCCTGTGGAGATTGGGCCTTGGTGATCAGGTTACTATAAACCTGGTATCGTTTGATTGGTCAATTGTAGTTGTTTTTAGGTTGAAAAGGTTACACCTCAGAGGGTATCAATGGACTCAAGGTCTGTTCGCTCTCTTATCCTGTATCCAGTCCATGGAGCAAAGTTGTATGATCAATTCTCATTTCCTAGGCTTCTAGGTCTCTGGCCTAATAGGCATATTTGTTCATGCTTTGTCTTGAAAGKTAAGGTTAAGATCTATGCACTTGGAATAATGTTTTGTAATGCTTGCAATTTAAGCTTCATGCCTCATTTTACAAAGTCACTAAATACACTTCTATTTAGAACTCCATTATCAGACATTTCTTGATTGCCTATGACTTTAACTCAAACGTAGTCTCATGCATATAGCCATTTATCTTTTGGAGTCAGAAACATATTTTAATAGGCTAATTGCTTAGTCTTATTARGAGACGTACGGGAGGTGTATATACACACAGAACAAAAATATAAATATTCATTAGGCCCTAATCTATGGATTTCACATGACTGGGAATACAGATATGCATCTGCTGGTCACAGATACCTTAAAAGGTAGGGGGGTGGATCAGAAAAACAGTCAGTATCTGGTGTGATCACCATTTGCCTCATGCAGCACGACACATCTCCTTAGCATAGAGTTGATCAGGCTGTTGATTGTGGCCTGTAGAATGTTGTTCCACTCCTCTTCAATGGCTGTGAGAAGTTGCTGGATATTGGCGGGAACTGGAACAGGCTGTCGTACACGTCGATCCAGAGCATCCCAAACATTCTCAATTGGTAACATGTCTGGTGAGTATGCAGGCCTTGGAAGAACAGGGACATTTTCAGCTTCCAGGAATTGTGTACAGATCCTTGCGACATGGGGCCGTGCATTATCATGCTGAAACATGAGTTGATGGCGGCGGATGAATTCCACGACAACGGACCTCAGGATCTTGTCATGGTATCTCCGCGCATTCAAATTACCATCAATAAAATGCAATTGTGTTCGTTGTCCATAGCTTATGCCTTGCCTTGCCCATACCACAACCCTACCACGGGGCACTCTGTTCACAACGTTGACATCAGCAAACCTCTCGCCCAAACACGCGGTCTGCCATCTGCCTGGTACAATTGAAACCGGGATTCTTCCCTGAAGAGCACACTTTTCCATCGCGACAGTGGCCATCAAAGGTAAGCATTTGCCCATTGAAGTCGGTTACGACACTGAAAAGCAGTCAGGTCAAGACCCTGGTGAGGACGACGAGCACGCAGAGACGGTTTCTGACAGTTTGTTCAGAAATTCTTTGGTTGTGCAAACCCAGTTTCATCAGCTGTCCGGGTGTCTCAGATGATCCCGCAGTTGAAACAGCCAGATGTGGAGGTCCTCTGCGTGGTTACACGTGGTATGCGGTTGTGAGGCAAGTTGGACTTACTGCTAAATTRGCAAATGATTTTGGAAGCGGCTTATGTTAGAGAAATTAACATTCAATGCTCTGGTAACAGCTCTGGTGGACATTCCTGCATTCAGCATGCCAATTCGTATCTCCCTCAAAACTTGAGACATCTGTAGCATTGTGTTGTGTGACAAAACTGCACATTTAAGATGAGCCTRTAAAAAAGTGTGCGGGCCTTCTTTTTTACTGGCTTTGTATTGTTCCCAGCACAAGGTGCATCTGTGTAATGATCATGCTGTTTAATCAGCTTCTAGATATGCCACACCTGTCAGGAGGATGGATTATCTTGGCAAAAAATACATGCTAACAAGAATGTAAACACATTTGTGCACAAACTTTGAGCGTATGGAACATTTCTGGGCTCTTATTTCAGCTCATGAAACATGGGACCAACACTTTACATATTGCATTGATATTTTTGTTCAGTGTAATACTCATATACGATAATTATTACCCCACTACACGTGTATTTGTCTCGGGATAAAGTTAAGGGGTCTCTTACCGTGACCCAGGTGGGGATGAGGTCGCACTTGTTGAGCACGAAGATCAGGTGCTTCCAAGGCTTCTCCTTCCTCATGTAGGTCTCGATGCTCTGCGAGCGCGTACCCATGGGGTCGCGTGCATCCAGCACCTGTATGATGACGTCTGACGAGTCTATCACCTGCGAGTTAAGGAGTGAGATTGAGAGAGGAAGCAGAGTCAGGGTTTGAGAGTTCTTAGTTGATCTAAAAATCACTATACTTCAGGGATGCAAACTGATGAGGGCCCCAAAATGTGCCTATTTTCAGAACGAGGTTGTTACAATACCAACATTTTACAAACACTTCTACTCAATATAACACAACTTCAACTTCATACTTCACACGGTATAATAGAAAAGGCTAAGGCAGAAAATAGCTGATTTGCTCATATTTAAAGGCCTCAATGTAGTAAGAAATATAAATGCATAATGATCCTCTCTCCCGCTCACTCATTCACACACTCCTCCCAAAAGTTGGGCACCAAACAGAATTTAAGGAACACCAGACAAATACATTTCTATTCAGATTTAACTTAGAATTACATTGATTAGGCATATGCAGCCTACCTTTGAAGCATCTCTTTGAGTGGGCCATCTATCCCTATTCCGTTATCCCCGTGCCCACCAAATGTTTGCATAACCATGGTACCATGTTGACATGGTAAACAACATGACTAAACAAGGTTGCTTGTCATCAAACCAAAAACGTGCGGCCCAGGAGTAGTTTAAAAACATGGTTTATAAAATTACAGAACATTAGCGCCAATTTGCAGTAGAAAGTGGTTTGGGTTTGAAACTTCATTTTCAGTGATGTAAAGGTACAAGCATGACTGTCACTGTGCTCCATTTTCCCTCTATGGCAGTGACTCTGAGGCTGCATGACAACAAAGCTTAGTCAGACTGGCCTGCTTTGTCCTTACAGGTGAAATGAAAAGACGCGTATCCACTTCGCTCGCGTGTTCAACCCCATCACTGCCTGCACACCCCAGCTCGCCATCAAGGCTAAATAACATTTTTTTTTTTAAACTGATAGAGATAAACAGAAAGAACAGAGGGAGAAAAGCAACTGAGTAGACTAATGGCTAGTTAGGGGACGAGGGATGGCTGGTCACAGCTGTCACACGTCATTTTATTGGATGAAGAGTTCTGTTATGCCATATCGGACATCCCGCTKTGAACTTTGATATTCTATTTGTAGGAAGCGTAGGGACGCATTCTGTCATTAACTTCGATATGAGAAAGATACAGCGGCAAGTTCGCAACCCTGATACCTGCACCGTACGTAGTCTCTATTAGGAAAGACCAAGGTGAACTACAATAAACATTCCTATATCAATCCGATAGAAAGATGCTGTACCTTGTAGAGTTCTCCCCAAATCCTCTTCGACTGGCCCTTCTTGAAGATCTCCTCACGAGCTTCCGCTCTGTGTGTAGATAACATACAGTTCAACAGGTGCGCACACCCTAACAATAACCACAGACTGGAACTGCTCATGTGGTCTGACACAGTCAAAACCTAGGCTATATTATCAAAACAAAGAAAARTATGGAGTATCAATCATGGAATTGGGGTAGTAGTAAATAGAAAACGGTTAGTAGTTATTGGTAGACATTGAATACCTGAAAAAGCACAGTACTGTTTGAAGGCATTGTCACTGTCAGTCAAAGTGACATCAGTGACAGAATTAACAGTGCCAAAGTGACAGGAGCTACTGCACTTACCTGACCCCGTCGTCCTCTGTGACCAGGTCGCGGTCCTTCTCAGCGCTGTAGGTCTGTGCCGAGACCTCGGCCTGTTCTGCCAGGTCCTTCATGTCTCCCACCATCAGGTTGGGTCGTTTACGCTGTGCCTTGGGCCCGAACGTGGTCTCAAAGCCCTCGGTGTCCAGGATGTGTACCTTAGAGTTCTGCAGAAGATGGTGGCCAAGGGGAGGAAATGGGGAGAGATAATTTAGACAAAATTGCTTGACATACACTGCATTGGTTAAATAACAGGAGGAGATAACAGAAGGAGAAAAATGGTCTTTTGCAATCTATTTGACAGGCTATTCTATCACAGCTGCTTCCAAAGGAGAGAAGCGGCAGGAGGGAGACATTCAGAAGACAGACAAGGGGAAGACTTTACAATAGACGTGAAAGACGGATGTGGAAATGTGGGATGATAGAGGCAATTACGTCTGTGCTGTACTCTCTTATTATGGTTTTCAATGGGTGTCTGAGCTCTACAACCACAAGTGTCCTCAAAACGTAATGTCTGCAAGTTGTTCAGCTGCCTTACAGACAAACCACAACCCAGGGGGCTGGAGGAAAGCAGCTCTGTGCTCGCACAACAGATTTATGGCCGCCTGCGTTGTATAGTGTGGCTATAGTGTGGCTTTGTAATGCTGCATGCAATGCAAAATAAATGCTTCCACTAAAGCAACAGCTTATCTCTCGCACTGCGAAYAAACAAGCAGAATAAAAACCCAGCGGCTTGGAGGTGGTTACAGCTGGAACAAAACTCTTGGGTGGAACAGTAGTGGAGAGAAAGAACAGTGATGTAGAATTCCATGTGTGTTCCGTGTGAGGTATATGTTAGGTTATAATTAGTTGGTMCAAACCGCAAAGCTTTATGCGACGGAGCTGTGGCCATGTTCCAGGGGTTCCACCAATAAACAACGGTGGAGAACAAACACAACACGCAGAACCCCAAGTATGCAGTGAAACTGTCAATAAACTGCATTGTCTGAGCCAGATCTGATTAGGAGTTAAATTACCCTCCAACACAGCCGTAAAAGGAAGCCTTAGTCCTATTCCAACATGAAGAGAGAGAGAGAAAACAAACAGTTTATGGATCTTGTCAAAAGCAATGATGTTTAAAATTTCAGCTTCACTATGACCATCCGCCAGGATGTTTGAGGTTGTTCTTTCTAAAACTATGCGTCTATCACCTCCCGTTTCATTCTTCCACCCCTTCTGGTCTTTTTTTTGCAGTATTCTATTGCTAGCCCTGGCTTTTAAAATTTGAATCTAACAGTAAATGACAAATTTTTTTCCCTTGAAGGGGGGGGAGGGGCAAAAATTAAATAATAATAAATACTATAAAGAAAAATAATCCAAATACGCGTTAACGACTGAAGACAGAAACTATYGTGAAAACATCACCATAAAATAGGAGACCTGACAAAGACCTCTCTGCCAACAAACAGTGAAGATCAGGAACAGATCAAAAGATAGAGTACCAAAATTGGCATCCAATTAAAAATGATTTATGCAACATATCTGGACTTGCTCACATTGCTTTGGCATGGGGTTCAATTCCCTAAATGGCGTAAGACATAAAATGGCAGGAGGAAGGAGGAGTGGGGAAAGGAGGGAGAGTAAAAAAGGAAAAGGCCATTCATTTCCAACAGCTTTGAGCGTCTTGAAAGGTCTTGCACGCATATGGAGCTATTTAGAAGGGAAAAGAATACACTGAACTCAGTCACAACAATGTTCAGAGAGAACATGAAGAACTGGACAGAAGTGTTGCTTGGAGACTTTTGGGGCATTTTTTGGGGGGGCTGGCGAAATGGACAATAAGTCAAATTGTGATAATTTGACCATGTTCCTCGATAACAAATACAAGGACATTCACTGCACATTAGTGGCAGGGCTCTGGACAATTACCCAGTGCCAAGTAAGACCGAGATGGTAGACTTTGATTAAAAAAAGCTATTATTTCATCCAACATATACAGGGAATGCATGATAGATATTTTGATGTGAAACCTGTCAAAATAGGACCAGAATTATTAGACTTATTTTTTGCTCTTCAGAGAATTTGACATCTTTGTGCATATTGGCACATCTATAAGCGATAATACTCACATCCTAAGGAAGGAAGGAGGGTACTCAAAACATTTAGCTAGATTGATAACTAAAATATGATAGTGTTTCTATATAGCCATGTAGGATAATTGATTAATCAATTAGTAAAATGTGGGCTAATGTCCCTACAATTGTTTTTTATTTTTTATTAAATCATACAGTTGAAGTCGGAAGTTACATACACTTAGGTTGAAGTCAAAAAACAAAATTTTCAACCACTCACAAATTTCATGTTAACAAACTATAGTTTTGGCAAGTCGGTTAGGACATCTACTTTGTGCATGACACAACTCCTATTTACAACAATTGTTTACAGACAGATTATTTCACTGTATCACAATTCCAGTGGATCAGACGTTTACATACACTAAGTTGACCGTGCTTTTAAACAGCTTGGAAAATTCCAGAAATGATGTCATGGCTTTAGAAGCTTCTGATAGGATAATTGACATCATTTGAATCAATTGGAGGTGTACTGTGGATGTATTTCAAGGCTACCTTCAAACCAGTGCTTCTTCTTGACATCATGGGAAATCAAAAGAAATCAGCCAAGACTTCAGAAAAAAACTAATTGTACACCTCCACAAGTCTGGTTCATCCTTGGGAGCAATTTCAACACCTTAAGGTACCCACGTTAATAAGTACAAACAATAGTACGCAAGTATAAACAACATGGAACCACACAGCCGTCATACCACTCAGGAAGGAGACGCGTTCTGTCTCCTAGAGATGAACGTACTTTGGTGTGAAAAGTGCAAATCAATCCCAGAACAGCAGCAAAAGGACCTTGTGAAGATGCTGGAGGAAACAGGTACAAAAGTATCTATATCCACAGTAAAACGAGTCCTAAGTCAACATAACCTGAAAGGCCACTCAGCAAGAAAGAAGCCACTGCTTCAAAACTACCATAAAAACGCCAGACTACGGTTGCAACTGCACATGGAGAAATGTCCTCTGGTCTGATTAAACAAAAATAGAGCTGTTTGGCTATAATGACCATCATTATGTTTGGAGGAAAAGGGAGAGTTTTGCAAGCCGAAGAACACCATCCCAACCGTGAAGCACGGGGGTGGCAGCATCATGTTGTGGGGCTGCTTTGCTGCAGGAGGGACTGGTGCACTTCACAAAATAGATGACATCATGTGGCAGGACAATTATGTGGATATATTGAAGCAACATCTCAAGACATCAGTCAGGAAGTTAAAGCTTGGTCACAAATGGGTCTTCCAAATGGACAATGACCCCAAGCATACTTCCAAAGTTGTGGCAAAATGGCTTAAGGACAACAAAGTCAAGGTATTGGAGTGGCCATCACAAAACCTTGACCTCAATCCCATAGAAAATTTGTGGGCAAAGAACTGAAAAAGCATGTGCGGGCAAGGAGTCCTACAAACCTGTCAGGAGGAATGGGCYAAAATTRGSCCAACTTATTGTGGTAAGCTTGTGGAAGGCTATCCGAAACATTAGACCCAAGTTAAACAATTTAAAGGCAATGCTACCAAATACCAAGAGTGTATAAACTTCGCACCCACTGGGAATGTGAAAAAGCTGAAATAAATAATTTCTCTCTACTATTATTCTGACATTTCACATCCTTAACATAAAGTGGTGCTCCTAACTGACCTAAGACTGGGAATTTTTACAGGGATTACATTTTTTTACGGAGTTTAAATGTATTTGGCTATGGTGTACGTAAACTTCCGACTTCAACTGTACATACATACATACATAACATTTCCAGCACTAGGCGAAGGCTACTTGATGTAACTAAAACAGTAGCTTTGAAAACTGTACATTTTCCTGTAGTAGCGTTTTGAGCTTCTCAAAATGCCTCTCTCCCTCCACCATGTGCACAGTTAGGAGAGGGAGTGAGAGTGGCTCGCACACACAGCAGCCGGCCACAAAACAGGGACAGGCAGATACTTTCATAGCAGGAATCCTCATAATGCATAGGCTATTACAGTTGAGAAAATAATGYTTTTAGAAAAAGTTCTACAGGAACGTTGTGTAGCAAAATCACCGGTGGCAGGGGTGCAAAGTTGGCTGACTGCATCAAACTATTTCTTGCAAAACAACACGATACAGGCAGGTTAGTTCACTGTGAAGTGGAGCAAAACAAGCGGGAATATGCCAATAGGTCACAAACWTAGCCTGGTTGAACCCGAAAGAATGCTCAATCTGGTGTAACCAGGCTCGAAGAAATCAGCTACCTYAGGAAAACYGAGTAATGATTTTACAATAAGTTAACTACTGACTTTCAGCAAAAATAAAGAGAAGGGCACTCAACTTGTACTGCACTGACTCAGATGACTGATGGTTAAAATAAACGGATAATAAAATGATAGGTGGAGCTGTATTGTTAGATTTTATTTTAGAAGCCTTTATTTTTATTGATCATAAATTGGAGAAAAAAAAGAAAAACCTCACTTGCTATGGCTTTACATCACATGGTTGCAGAGTTATTTATCCAACAGAACCTAGAGAGTTCTCTAACATCAATATCATATACGACTGCTCAAAAAAATAAAAGGAACACTTAAACAACACCCAATGTAACTCCAAAATCATCACACTTCTTGTGAAATCAAACGATCCACTCTAAGAAGCAACACTGTCATGACAATAACATTCACATGCTGTTGTGCCAAACTGAATAGACAAAAGGGAACATTTATAGCAATTAAGCAAACACCCCCAAAAAGGATGATTCTTTGCAGGTGTGACCACAGACAACTTCTCTATTATCCTATCTTCCTGGCTGATGTTTTTGTCACTTTTTGAATGTCCGGTGCTCTCACTTATGGTAGCATGAGACTGTCTAAACCCACACAAGTGCTCAGGTAGTGCAGTCATCAGGGATTGGGCAATCCAATGCGAGCTGTGGCAAAGTTTAGCATGTGTCTGCTCAGCGTAGTGTCAAGCATGGACCTACCAGAGACAGGCCAGTTATCTAATGGGAGACGTTGGAGGAGCGGTAGGAAGGAACAACCCAAGCAGCAGGACCGCTACCTCGCCTGTGCAAGGAGTTGCATCTTGCAGAGCTGCAAAATCACTCTCCAGCAGGCCACAAATTGTGCATGTGTGCTGCTCAAACGTTCACAAACAGACTCATGAGGGTTGGTATTGAGCCCGAACGTCCAACAGGTCGGTTGTGCTTAACCAGCACCGTTGCAGGGCGTTTGGCATTTGCCAGAAGAACACCAAGATTGCAAATTCGCACTTGCGCCCTTGCTCTTCACAATGAAAGCAGGTTTCACATGAGCACAATGAGCACATGTGACAGACGTGACAGTGTCTGGAGACGCCGTGGAGAACTTCTGCTGCCTGTAACATCCTCACGCATGACCGGATTTGGCGGTGGTCAGTCATGTTGGAGGTCGGAAATTCTCTTGTGGGGCCGCACAGCCCTCCATGTGCTCGCCAGAGGTATCCTGACTGCCATTAGGTACTGAGATGAGATCCTCAGACCCCTTGTGAGACCATATGCTGACACATGCACATTTGTGGCCTGCTGGAGGTCATTTTGCAGGGCTCTGGCAGTGCACCTGTCGAGAGCGGTGTGGAAGAACTTGACGGGCCTGCACAGAGCCCTGACCTCAACCCCATCAAACACCTTTAAACTTGGGAATTCATTTTTCCATCGATGATATCAAGCTGTCCAGACCCTGAGGCAGCAAAGCGGCCCCAAACCATGATGCTCCCACCACCATACTTTACAGTTGGGATGAGGTTTTGAAGTTGGTGTGCTGGGCCTTTTTTCTCTCCACACAGTGTTGTATGTTCCTTCCTTCCAAACAACTCAACTTTAGTTTCATCCGTCAGAATATTTTTKCAGTTGCGCTGTGGAACATTCAGGTCTACTTATGAACTTCAGACGTGCAGCAATGTTTTTTTGGACAGCAGTGGCTTCTTCCATGGRGCCCTCCCATGAACACCATTCTTGTTTAGTGTTTTACTTATCGTAGACTCGTCAGAGATGGTAGCATCTTCCAGAGATTTCTGTTAGTCTTCAGCTGACACGCTAGGATTCTTCTTAACATTATTGAGCATTCTGCGCTGTGCTCTTGCAGTCAACTTTGCAGGACGGCCACTCCTACGGAGAGTAGCAACAGTGCTGAACTCTATAAATGGACAATTTGTCTTACCGTGGACTGATGAACATCAAAGCTTTTAGAGATACTTTTGTAACCCTTTCCAGCTTTATGCAGGTCAACACTTCTTAATCTTGGGTCTTCTGATATCTCTTTTGTTCGAAGCATGGTTCACATCAGACAATGCTTCTTGTGAATAGCAAACTAACATTTTATGAGTATTTTTTATGGGGTGTGGCAGGGCAGCTCTAACCAAAATCTCCAATCTCGTCTCATTGATTCYACTCCAGGTTAGTTGACTCATGACTCCAATTAGCTTTTGGGGTTCACACTTTTTCCAAACTGCACTGTGAATGTTTAAATGGTGTATTCAAAATAGACAAGAAAAATACAATAATTTGTGTGTTATTWGTTTAAGCACACCGAGTTTGGATATTGTTGTGACTTATGTCAATTTTATGCAGAAATCCAGATAATTCCAAAGGGTTCACATACTTTTTCTTGCCACTGTACACAGAACATTTGCATTGTAACGTTATTCTACTAGCAACTACATTTGAATGATTTGAGTGACAATYACAAACATACAGTACCAGTCAAAGTTGACAGAACCACTCATTCCAGGGTTTTTCCTTTATTTTTACTATTTTCTACATTGTAGAATAGTGAAGACCTCAACAATATGAAATYCATACGGAATCATGTAGTAACCAACAAAGTATATTTCATATTTAAGATTCTTCAAAGTATCCACCCTTTGCATGATGACAGCTTTGCACTCGACATTCTCTCAACCAGCCTCATGAGGTTGCTTTTCCAACAGTCTTGAAGGAGTTCCCACAAATGCTGAGCACTTGTTGGCTGCATAACTTAAGTATGAAGGCAAWATATTTAGACTATTTTGCATTTGTCTGGGCTTGCTAGCATCAGCCAGCAGCCCTGGGCGGAGCATTTCATCCTGGGAGTTAAAATACACTCTTGGAATTGTAATATGCTATGTAAAATCCATTGTATTCCTATGGTGTGTACTGCGTAGACCAGGGGTATTCAACTCTTACTATACGGGGTCCGGAGCCTGCTGGTTTGCTGTTCTACCTGAAAATGTACTATACCCACCTGGTCTAAATCGGTGCCTGATTCGAGGGGAACAATGAAAACAAGCAGTGGAACTGGCTTCGAGGTCCAGGGTCGAGTTTGAGGGGTGTAGACTACTGCAGTATAGAAGCTTCAGAAATGACCTTCAAAGACTTCTTTACGTTGTTTTGGAACTATTACATTATTTAGCTGTAATGAAAAATGGATCATAGGTCTAATGAATGTCATTTGGCACAATATTATGGCCATCGATGATTATATTAACCCTGATACTGTATGTCTCAAATTACATTTTAGAAGAGATATTKTTCTGTTATTTAATGCTTAAGAGTATAAAAATGTGATAAAATATTGAATTTGGCATTTACTACTGTAGTCCATAGTAACAAATTGAATAGCACATTCACAAATGGCAAAAATGACAGTCAAAAAATAAATAAAGAACAACATTTTGAAGTGTCTGTCATATCTAGGATATATAAGAAGTCTCACATACATACATACTCTAGGGGGTTATTAATATGGTGTTTTATTTTTTGAAAGAAAWTGAATATATTATTTTAGATGTTGTACTAAATGAAGGTTAAATAAAACTAGTTATCAACATATGTTAAAAAAAGGCCAGTGGTTATGCTGTGACATTTTTTGCAATGGTATTGTTTCCGTATCATGATACTAGACCTGCTATCGAGGTCAAAATGCTGGTATCGTGACCACACTATAGTGTGCCCAAATTAATGCGACCCTGTTTGGTACTCACATGTGCCTTGACTCTGTCGTGCAGGAGTGACATTGGCAGCCTGCTCTGTTTCATCACCACACGGTATGGGTCCTTCTTCACCGCACCCATCTCATCCTGGAACTTCTGTAGGGATGACTGCTTGATGACCCGAGTGTTTGCTGAGACAGAGGAGACCAGAGGGGAAGAATTATCCAGTGTGTGTGTGTGTGTGTGAGTTGAGGCTGCAATCTTCTCTCTGTACACAGATATTTTTTAAAAAGGCATAAAAACAGATGTATTCTTAAATCAAGGGTTTGCCAGTCATTATTGACAAGAACTTCACCATTCTGTATACAGTTTGAACTTGCTCAGAGCCGATCAATTGTTAGACAAATTGCCATTATACATGTCCAAGCAATAATAAAAACAGAAGAGAATTTGTGGGTTAACCAGTGACAGTGTGGCAATTGCACTACTCACCAAACCATTTGATGTTGGGCTCCACTCTGGCCTGTGTCCCATCAGCCACAGTGGACTGGTACGACAAACGCTTGATCACCTGGCCTCTGTTGTTGCTAATGGCAGAGGAAATAGTCAGGTCACGAAAGCAGGTGCATGGAAATGATGTTACAGTCAAATATATTACAAAACAATCATTTTAAACAAGAAAGAATGAAGATGAGCTAACTGTGGCATACCAGGAACTAGTGTGCTCCATCTGGGTAATGTGTCAAACCCTGACCTGAGCGTTACACTAGCATTAAAGGAAATAGTTCATATGTAAGTCACAGGGGAAGTGTCACATTTTTCCCCCACCCATCATTTACCATCTCTGCTTTTGTCTGTACATATTCAGACGCCTGACAGTTGCTCGGTCCCTCATGCTGTTGCCTGAACCTGCAGGAGTCTTGGGTCGGTCTGTAAAAGGTAGTCATAAGGTAAAGTTATGGTGATATAGCAATTTCATGTCACACAGTGTTGGAGATTATAYGTGGTGGTATTTTGGGTTAATTAAATGTCAGTGTCAGAACAATATTGGAAATCCATATAACGTGTAGTTCTCAATGTTGTTATGGAAGTTATGTTGTGTTTTTGGCATAACGTTAGACATAATGTGTAGCTAAATTAGCTAGTTACTGTAGCGAACTAATTATGTCAGTGCCAAACATATTGTATACTTTTCCATTTGTAGCTAACACGAATGTCACATATGGACCAAATGTTTCTGCATAGATAGTTAGGTAAGGTTGGATCTGTCCGTTTCGTKTTTTCAGAGAGAAAGTCTATCGGGTTAGCTAGCTAACATTAGCTGTAAACAAACAGTAACGTTACATCGCGCATGGACTGTAACTTACCAGGATTACTGCTGGAAGTCGAGGTGTTTATCGTGCTTTTCCCCTTGAACCGTGGCTTCACCATCTTGGCAGGTTATCTGACACACACGTAGACGATGAACAATAAGCGAAATCACTCTTCAAAATGTAAAGTTATATCTTCAACTTCTTCTTTGTACCCGAACCACGTGTTTTAACTCAGAGTCCTGCACATTCCGGAAAGACGTCATCAGAGAGCGACAGMACGTGTATTTCTTTTTTTGTGTATATATATTTTATTTGTCTTTTTTTTAAATTGTATTTATTGCAGACYAACCAGTATACATACAAMAAGTATACAAACAGACAACGATAACATATGCTAAGGGGTACAACAAATTACAGATTATACTAAGACCTTAAAATATACACACATATTGATTGTTTTAGCAGCTTTCTTATTAGAATAATGTAGAATGTACTGTTCGAATTCCTTATAGAAAACACGGAAGAGCGTTTTTTTTTATTAATTAATTTACATTTATGAATATGAATTTTACATTTGCACAATTCGATTTTATGAGGTAAAATTATGTTTCTTTATCCCGATTATAGTTAAGGAAACCCGAGCAGCACACTCTCCCATAAAAAAACAAACMTCATCAAGAATATTAACAARTATAAAACTACGAATATACATACAAACAAATAATTTATTTACATGTAGACAATGCCAAAATAAATGTAAGACTGTTTCTGGATGCTCAACACAAAAAGTACAGTTAATGTTAATGCATTTTTTGAGTTTCTTCAGTTAATTATTCACAGGATAATACTTATGGGTCATTCTGAAAGAGACCTCTTTGACCTTGTTAACAAGCAGGTATTTGTGTGGTAATAACCAGACTTTTTTTACAACAGATATTATTGACAAATGTATTCCAGTAAGTTGTGACATAAGGAATGGATACAATATCCCTTTGAAATAAAGCACGTATAGATCTGTTGTTCTGAGGGAGCAAGGAGAAACACATTATTCCTATTGGAGAGTCAACTGGATTAAGCGAGGGTAGTTCAAGAAGGTGAGGTGTGGTTACAACTCTAAACAACATGAGAGTTCCAGATGGAATAGCATCAAAAACTATGGCAAACTCTCAATGTGTAACAGGGATTTTGTAACGAGATGAAAATTCCTCATGATTAAGTAACAATCCTTCTGCATTAAAAAGTTGACGCACCAGCAGGATATGATTATTTAACCAGTTCTTTAAAAAATAAAGACTTGTTTCTATACAAAATATCCGTCCAAATGAAATACRTATGCGGGGAAAAGAATGATGTTTATATATTAACGATCACGCTAAGAATACTTGTCTATGAAAAGCAGCTAATTTTGTATGAATCTTATCAATGTTATAGTTACAAAGTAACTGTCAACGACTTCTAGGAGTAGTGGGTGGAGGAGTCAGGCGCAGAGAGCAGAGGTAGTTCAATCGTGATCTTTTAATCCAGAACAACAAGTAACGGTAACACCAAACACTAAGGCGCATCACTTAAACCAGCCCAAAAGCAGGACCAAACAGTCCGGAGAAAATAGTCCACGAGAATACACACACACATGAACAGAAAAYCATGTGTAACAAATCAGACAAAACTAACTTAAACAGAAAAGGGGATCGGTGGCAGRTAGTAGACCGGCGACGACGACCTCCGACCGCCGCCCGAACAGGAAGAGGAACCACCTTCGGCGGGATTCGTGACAGTACCCCCCTCCTGACGCGCGGCTCCKGCAGCGCGCCGGCCTCGAGGGCGACCCGGATGGCGAGGTGCAGGGCGATCCGGATGGAGGCGATGGAAATTCCTTAGTAGTGCTGGATCCAAAATGTCCCCCACCGGTACCCAGCACCTCTCCTCCGGACCGTACTCCTCCCAGTCCACGAGGTACTGCAGGCCCCTCACCCGGCGCCTCGAGTCCAGAARAGCTCGTACCGTGTACGCCGGGGACCCCTCGATGTCCAGAGGGGGCGGASGGACCTCCGGCACCTCACCTTCTTGTAGGGGACCAGCTACCACCGGCCTGAGGAGAGACACATGAAACGAGGGGTTAATACGATAGTAAGAGGGAAGTTGTAACCTATAACACACCTCGTTTATCCTCCTCAGGACTTTAAACGGCCCCACACACTGCGGCCCCAGCTTCCGGCAGGGCAGGCGGAGGGGCAGGTTTCGGGRCGAGAGCCAGACCCTGTCCCCTGGTGCYAACACAGGGGCCTCACTGCGGTGGCGGTCAGCGCTCACCTTCTGCCGCCCACCAGCTTGCTTGAGAGATTCCTGGACTGCCTTCCAGGTCTCCTTAGAGCGTTGCACCCACTCCTCCACCGCAGGAGCTTCGGTCTGACTCTGATGCCACGGAGCCAGGACCGGCTGGTACCCCAGTACACACTCGAAGGGCGACATGTTCGTAGATGAGTGGCGGAGTGAGTTTTGGGCCAACTCCGCCCACGGGACGTACCTCGCCCATTCTCCTGGTCGGTCCTGGCAATACGACCGCAGAAACCTACCCACCTCCTGGTTCACTCTCTCCACCTGCCCATTACTCTCGGGGTGATAACCAGAGGTCAGGCTGACCGAGACCCCCAGACGCTCCATAAACGCCCACCAAACTCGGGACGTGAACTGGGGACCTCGATCAGAAACGATGTCTTCCGGCACCCCGTAGTGCCGGAAGACGTGGGTAAATAGGGCCTCCACAGTCTGTAGGGCCGTAGGGAGACCAGGCAACGGGAGGAGACGGCAGGACTTAGAAAACCGGTCCACAACGACCAGGATCGTAATGTTCCCCTGAGACGGGGGAAGATTGGTAAGGAAGTCCACCGACAGATGAGACCAGGGCTGTTGTGGAACAGGGAGGGGCTGTAGCTTCCCTCTAGGCAGGTGCCTAGGAGCCTTACTCTGAGCGCACACCGAACAGGAGGAGACATAGAGCCTCACGTCCTTAGCTAAGTTGGGCCACCAGTACTTCCCCCTAAGACCCTGCACTGTCCTCGCAATACCTGGATGACCTGAAGAGGGTAGTGTGTGGGCCCACCGAATCAATTGATCACGGACACCAAGCGGCACGTACCTAAGACCGGTAGGACACTTTGAAGGCGCAGGTTCCAACCGTAACGCCCGCTCAATGTCCGTGTCGGTGCCACCAGCCTAGAGACTGGAAGGATGGGAGTAGGATCGATGGACCGGTCCTCAGTGTCATAGAGACGGGACAGCGCGTCYGCCTTAGTGTTGAGGGATCCTGGTCTATAAGAGATCGTGAATCTGAATATGGTAAAGAACATGGCCCACCTAGCCTGACGAGGATTCAGTCTCCTCGCCGCCCGGATATACTCCAGATTGCGGTGGTCAGTCCAGATGAGGAAAGGGTGCTTAGCCTCCTCAAGCCAGTGTCTCCACACCTTCAGGGCTTTCACCACAGCCAACAACTTCCGGTCCCCCACATCATAGTTTCGCTCCGCCGGACCTAGCTTCCTCGAAAAGAAAGCGCAGGGGCGGAGCTTCGGTGGCGTGCCCGAGCGCTGTGATAGCACGGCTCCAACCCCAGCCTCGGACGCGTCCACCTCCACTATGAACGCCAAAGAGGGGTCCGGATGCGCCAACACGGGAGCGTCAGTAAACAGCGCCTTCAACCGGTTGAAKGCTCCGTCTGCCTCGGCCGACCACCGTAAACGCACCGGTCCCCCCTTCAGCAGTGAGGTAATAGGAGCTGCCACCTGGCCAAAACCCCGGATAAACCTCCGGTAGTAATTGGCAAACCCTAAAAACCGCTGCACCTCCTTTACCGTGGTCGGAGTCGGCCAATTACGCACTGCGCTAACACGGTCACACTCCATCACCACCTCCGAGGTGGAAATGCGATAACCCAGGAAGGAAACGGCTCGTTTGGAGAACACACATTTCTCAGCCTTGACGAATAGGTCATGTTCCAGCAGTCGCCCAAGTACCTTGCGCACCAGTGAGACATGCGTGGCGCGTGTGGCGGAATAGATAAGGATGTCATCAATATACACCACCACAGCCTGCCCGTGCAGGTCCCTGATAATCTCATCTACAAAGGATTGAAAGACGGCTGGAGCATTCTTTAACCCATACGGCATGACAAGGTACTCATAGTGGCCAGATGTGGTACTAAACGCTGTTTTCCACTCATCTCCCTCCCGAATACGCACCAGACTATACGCGCTCCTGAGGTCCAGTTTCGTGAAAAAACGCGTTCCGTGGAATGATTCCACCGCCGTAGCGATGAGAGGTAGCGGATAACTAAACCCCACTGTGATAGAATTGAGACCTCGATAATCTCCCTCCTTTCTTTTCACAAAAAAGAAAGTCGAGGAGACGGGTGACATGGAGGGCCGAATGTACCCCTGTCTCAGAGATTCCGTGACATATGTCTCCATAGCCAACGTCTCCTCCTGTGACAATGGGTACACGTGACTCCTGGGAAGTGCAGCGTTATCCTGGAGGTTTATCACGCAATCCCCCCGTCGATGGGGTGGTGAATTCGGTCGCCCTTTTCTTACAAAAAGCGATAGCCAAATCGACATATTCTGAGGGAATGCGCACAGTGGAAACCTGGTCTGGACTCTCCACCGADGTGGCACCGATGGAAACTCCTATACACCTACCTGAACACTCCTCTGACCACCCCTGGAGAGCCCCCTGTTTCCAGGAAATTCGGGGATTGTGACTGGCCAGCCAGGGAACCCCCACCACCACTGGAAACGCAGGTGAATCGATAAGGAAGAAACTGATCCGCTCCCTATGATCCCCCTGCGTTACCATGTCCAGTGGAACCGTGGCCTCCCCGACCAGCCCTGACCCTAACGGTCGGCTATCTAAGGAGTGCACGGYGAAGGGCGGATCTATCGGCACCAACGGAATCCCCAACCTACGGGCGAGWCCGCGATCCATAAAACTCCCAGCTGCGCCTGAATRGACTAGCGCCTTATGCTGGAGAGAGGGAGAAAACGCAGGGAAAGAAATTAATAAAAACATGTGACCAACAGGGAGCTCTGGGTGAGTTTGGTGCTGACTCACCTGGGGTGACCGAGAAGTGTTCCGCGTGCCATCTCGACTCCCAGACGAGCTCCTCTAGCACCGGTCGGAAGTGTGTCCTCTCCGACCACAGCGGGTGCAGGAGGAGCCTCCTCCTCCAGTCGCCCTCGATGCAGCCCCCCCTAACTCCATCGGAGTTGGAGCAGGAGGGCTGGGAGGTGGAACTGACAGGACCCRTTCTGAACGCCCGCGGGCAGCTAGCAGGTTGTCCAGCCGGATCGACAAGTCTATGAGTTTGTCGA